>NC_073313.1:266534781-266764781 GCF_027595985.1 Sorex araneus
ATGGGAACTACAGAATTCTGTAGAACTACAGAACTACAGCCCAGGGCCTGGACCTGGACGGCGGAGCCCTCTGTCCCTGACGTGGCTTGAGCAGGTCACTCCAGGGCACACCCCCCGCCTGTGATGGGCCTCCCCCCCAACCCCCCCGCCTGTCGGGCCCTCCCGCCCCTCCCTGCCTGCACAGCCCTGCCACCTGCTCCCAAAGGAACAGTGGGACTTGGCGGACACTGTGGGGGGGACCTGGAGTGGACGGGTCACTCTCCTGTTCAAGCGCGGGAGGCCGTGCAGCCCACAGGCAGCTGGAGGAAGAGGAAGGGTGGGTGCCCCCCATGGCAGCGCCTCCCGTGCAGGGCAAGGCTGCCTGGCTGCTTCCCGGGGGGGCTGGTTAGTCACCATCTGCCCCATGCAGCAGGATTGGAGAATTAGTGACCCGTCCCGTGGCCCGACCTCACTGAACCCCAGCCTAGGCTGAGGGCAGTAGCGCTGGAGCACTGTCGTCCCGTTGCTCATCCATTTGCTCAAGCGGGCACCAGTAACGGCTCCATTGTGAGACTTGTTGTTACTGTTTTGGGCATATCAAATACGCCACGGGGAGCTTGCCAGGCTCTGCCATGCGGGCGGGATACTCTCGGTAGCTTGCCGGGCTCTCCGAGAGGGACAAAGGAATCGAACCCGGGTCAGCCGCATGCAAGGCAAGCGCCGTACCCACTGTGCTCTCGCTCCAGCCCAGGCTTAGGGTAGCAGTAGCCTCAGAAAATCTGGCGCAGCCCTGCTCTGCGCGGGCAGGACGGAGGGACAGGCCAGCAGCCGTCGTCTCCCATCCTCTGAAGCCTCTGGGCACAATGCGTCATTTCCTCTTGGGTTTCATACTGGGGCTGCTCAGTTTTTCCCTTTGGGTCCCCATGGAATCCCTGTTCCCAGGGCTCTGGGCGTCTGCCGTCGAGGACGCCCCCTGCGAGAAGGGGTGACGCGCCCACACGCCCCCGCCCACTAGCTCCTAGACTTAAAAGTGAAGATGGTTCCGAGAGTCTGTGGCGGGGCCGGAGCGATAGCACAGCGGGGAGGGCGTTTGCCTTGCACACAGCCGACCCGGGTTCGATCCCCGGCATCCCATATGGTCCCCCGAGCACTGCCAGGGGGTAATTCCTGAGTGCAGAGCCAGGAGTAACCCCTGAGCATCGCTGGGTGTGACCCAAAAAGCAAAAAAAAAAAAGAGTCTGTGGCACAGACTGCTGGAGGGTTTGTTCTTCGGAGGCCTCTGAGGTTTCCTCTTTCAAAAGTCTCTAGCTGGAGCGAATCTCGAAGCAACAAAAGGAATCGGAGAATAAAGCAGAAGAGAACCTTGGATCTGGGAACACAATCACTTTGTAAATCTCGGTTCTTTAATTAAATTTGTTTAATTCATTAAAACAAAACATAATCATCATAGGACCCTTCAAACAAAATCATCAAGAAAAGGCAGATCAGAGATTGGGCCAGTGACAAGTGTCCAGCTCACCAGTGGCCTGACCCAAGGCCCCACCCCTGGACCACACGTCACGGGGCTTTCTGCTTGTTTTCTCTCCATGGGTGCGGTGATTTGACATTATTCTGATTTTGTTTTAAATTCCAGACTTCTCAACGGCTGCGTCCCAGCCCCCTCTAAGGACTGCACGCAAGGCCACTGAAACAGGGATCTGGCCGGAGAGGCAGCAGGGGAAGGTACCACCTTGCTTCCACACAGGGTCCCCTGAGCACCACCAGGACTGAGCCCTGAACACTTCTGGGTGTGAGCCCTGAGCATAGAGCCGGGAGGGAGCCCTGAGCACGGAGCTGAGAGTCAGCCCCGAGCACAGAGCCAGGAGTGACAGTGACCCCTGAGCACTGAGTGGGAGTGACCCCGAGCACAGAGCCGGGAGTTAGCCCTGAACACAGAGCTGGGAATCAGCCCTGAGCACAGAGCCGGGAGTCAACTCTGAGCACAGAGCTGGGAGTCAGCCCTGAGCACAGAGCTGGGAGTTAGCCCTGAGCACAGAGCCACGGGTGATTCCTGAGCACAGAGCCAAGAGTGGTCCCTGAGCACTGAGCCAGGAATCAGCCCTGAGCACAGAGCCAGGAGTCAGCCCTGAGCACTGCTGGGTGTGGCCCAACCTCTCCCCCGCTGCAGTGATCCAACTGCCCCAATACTCCATCGTGCTTCCCCTTCTCTCAGCAGAGTTGGGGTGCAGGGCACCGTCCTTTCTGCCCCCAGCCCTGCAGACACTCGCCACACCACTTCCAGGCCTGCCAGTCCAGGCAGGAGCATGTCCGGGTCTGTCCTTCCAGGCCTGTGTGGCTCCTACGGGGACAAAGCAACGGCGAGGACGCGGGGACCAGCTCTTTCTTTCTCTTTCATTCTCTTTCTTTCTCTCTCTCCCTCCCTCCTTCCCCTTCCCCCTTCTTTCTTTTGAGTTTCAGGCATACAATATTCTAACACCAGTTCCTTCACCAGTGCCCACCACCCTCCACCCATGTCCCCACTTTCCCTCTCTACATCAGCCTGCCTCTGTGGGGCATGTCCCCCTCTCCTCTGACTTATCCCCCACCCCACCCTGCCCCTGTGGAGACCAGTTCTCCTGCTCTTCATTTCTATTGCCATCGGACATTTGCTATTCCCTGAGGAGGTTTCTTTCTATCCCACATACGAGAGATCATTCTCAGTCTGCTTTTCTCCCGCAGGCTGACTTTACTCAACACAATACTTCCCAGATCCATCCACATTGCATGACCTTATCTTTTCTCAGGGCTGCGTAGTATTCCATTGTGTCTATCAACTATCATTTCTTTATCCAGTCTTCTGTCTGTGGGCATGCGGTTGTTCCTAGATTCCAGCTATTGTTTGTCGACTGCAATAAATACAGGAGGTGCGTATGTTTTTCTAAGGGGAAAAGACACCAAGCCCCGCTGAGCAAGGGGTTCTGGGAATGCCATTGTCACAGCCTTAGACACAGAAGGTGGGGGGGCAGTGCTGCTGGTGGGCGGTGCGGGAGTGGGTGGTAAAAAGACGTCGCCGGGCTGGCGCTGCTGGCTGGGGAGGACAGTGGCGCATCTTCTGGGTCTTGGCAAGAATTCAAGTGCTAAAAATTTCTCCACACACAGGCCTATTGTTCTCACTTTTTCTTTTCTATCTTAAATCTCCCTCTTTCTTTTGACACCTTCTGTCTACCAATCCTCATCTTTCTTAGATTCGAGGGAAAACGACTGGTGTCCTGGTGTTCTCTCTGAGACTGGGTCTCTACGGTCATGGTATTTTAAATTATTTTAGGAAAGAAGGCCCAAGGATTTTGTCTGGTTTGGGCAGTCGTGATGGTGACGGTGCCGATGGCACTGGTGGTGGCAATTGCGATGGTGACGGTGGTGATTAATCTGTTGCTGGGAGTGGGGACTGAGTGAATTCATTGTTGCCCCTCGGGATAGCTAACACTCACTGCATTTCCTCTTGCACATCTAGGAAATGTTCTTCCCTCGAGTTTCTCCAGACAACGCATTTCCATGGCGCCATGAGGGCCTTCGAGTTTGTTCTCTAACCCAGTGCTTCACTGTCCGGTCAAATTCCCTGTCCAGCATCAGGGAAAATGGGCTAAAAATGAAGCAATTTTCCACACTTGGAATAGGTACTTTTTAGAAAAATCTGACATTTATTCTCATTGCTCCAATCTTTCAGATGAACTCTGAAATGATTTTGAGAAGTTTTTTTTTTTTTCAAAAAACATAATCGATGTTTGGGGGGACTTCCTGGAATCATATAACCTGGGAATTTTTGCTGATGAAATCTCATCCAGGATCTATTATAAAACTATTATTATTGAACATTTCTCGGTAAGTATAATGATCATGTTTATAATAACCATGATGTTTTTCTAAATGGACAGAGAAAAGATCAAAACTCGGGGCCAGAGTGACAGACCCCGGATCAAGGCTCATATACGATGCCCCCAGTGTACTTCCAGGCTCTTCGTGGCCCCTGGGCAGGGCCAGGTACGGCCCTGTTGGTCCCTAGACTCCGGGTCCTGGGCAGTCCCCGTAAGGCGGGCCCAAGCATCTTGCCGTGACTGAGCAGATTGGCCAAGAGTCAGCATGAGGGGTCCCTGGACACCCCTGGAAAAGCAAAACATCTGTAAAAACCCAATTTTTATTCTGTCCATATGCAGCCCTGACTTTTACCAACATCCCCCCTTGGGGGGCCGTAGAGGGGGCACAGGAGCCTGCGCACGTGCTGTGTATGTGGGAGTGTTGGGGTCACTCCCTGGTGCGACCTTGCCTGGCCCCGGCAGCTCCCAAGGGAACCCCAAGTGCCAGCCGTGAGTGACCCTGAGAAGGCCAGCCGGCCCTGGGACATCAGAGGCTTGAGTTTAGGCAGGTGGCCTGGGAGGGGCGGCTTCTCCCCCCTACCCGCCTACACACACACACACACACACACACACACACACACACACACACACACACACACACGCACATGGGGCAGCTTCTCCCCCCTACCTGCCTACACACACACACACACACACACACACACACACGGGGCAGCTTCTCCCCCCTACCCGCCTACACACACACACACACACACACACACACACAGGGCAGCTTCTCCCCCCTACCTGCCTACACACACACACACACACACACACATACACGCACACCCACGCACATGCGGCCCTGGGCCTGGCTCTTCCAGAATAACCACAGTCAGTCGCTTCTCATTCCTGACTCTGCCCACAGTGTTTCTCCCCAGGCCTTGGTTATCCCTGGCAGAGGTACTCATTGTCTTTGAAAGTGGATTCCTTTTTGTTTGTGTTTGGCTTAATAAGCCTATGATTTTCTTATTAGTTTCTCCTCTTTTTTTTTTTTTTAACGGAGACCTTTTTTGGCTCCCGGCCGGCTGGCGGAGCAGGGAGGGAGTGTTTCGAGCAGTGGAGAGCTGTCGGTTTGCTGTCGCTGTTCTGTTCCCGGCCCTGGGGACGGACCCCAGGACCTCAGGAGACCAAGACTGGAACTTTGCCTTCTAGCCACCTCCCTCGCCCTGTCCTCGCTTTTATTACTTGCATGTTCTCTTTAATCCCATGCACCAAATGATTATGCACGTATTCTTTTTTTTCTTTTTGGGTCACACCCGGTGATGCTCAGGAGTTACTCCTGGCTCTGCACTCAGAAATTACTCCTGGCAGTGCTTGGGGGACCATATGGGATGCTGGGAATCGAACCCGGGTCAGCCACATGCACAGCAAACGCCCTTCCTGCGGTGCTATCGCTCCAGCCTCCCATACACGTATTCTTTATCTGGTACTAAAGGCTACAGATTAAAAGTCACCTCTTAGATACTTTTGGCAGTGCACTGTCCTCGCTTTTTTGGTTTTCTAGATAATGTAACATTTGGTGACATTTGGGAGAGCTTTTAATTTTTTCTGTCGCAGCTGTTTGAATTGCCGTTCTGGGTTTTAATTATTATTATTTTTTTTTATTTTAGGAGATGGGGTCAGCAAGTAATTTGGGGTGTAATTCGTTGGGGTCATTTGTAAACGCCAAATGACTGCCACATTCTAAGAAGTGTGTCCCCCCCACCCCTCCCCTTGCACTGAAGTTCAGCTCTGACCCCATGAAGTCGGGGTGCTATTAGGGGGTGGATTAATAGCCCCTCGTGACACCCAGGGCCTAGCCTCTGGCACCTGACAATATAACTGGGCGGCAAAAGGCCACTTGGCAGGTGTGATTAACTGAGGACCAGGCGGTTGGGGCGAGGGGGCCTGGGGGGGGAGCAGGGGGCGGGGGGCACCCAGGGGACTCCGGACACACCCGAGGGGATGTCTGGAAGAGGACGCAGGGAAAACCGGGTTGAGAGACGAAGCTGCCACGCCACAGCTGAGCAACACCTTAAAGCACTGTCGGCCCTAAAGATGGGGGGAGGTCCTGAGCCAAGGGGCAAGGCCCACAGCCCCCAGAGGCAAAGGAGCCCCCGATGGAGCCCCCACCTGGGGGCCGCTGTTGTCCTCGCGGGCCCCGGAAGCTGCCCCGGACACGGGCCCAGGCACTCGAGAGCCTGAGTGTGCCCCTCGGAGCCCCAAAACCTGGGTGACCGTCACCTCTTGGGGTTGGAGTGGTGGGTGGAGGCCGCACGGGGACAGAGAGGGGTCCCCGGGGCCCCTGCTAGGCAGGAGGCACGGCCAGTGCCGGCGTGGGGCCGCCAAAGGGGGTGAGGGTCAGCGGTGGGGCTGGAGCAGGGGGGAACAGGCCTGGGCCCCCTCCCCCACCCCCCAAACCCGCCCGCATGCGAGTGTGGACAGGGCGTCCCTCCCCCGCCGTTCCTGCTGGTCCCAGCTGGGCCCTGGACCGTGGGGTGAGTGAGTAAAATCCCCCGAAGTGCCCTTCAGGCAGTGCTCCTGCCAGCGGGGGCGGGAGGGCTCCCCCGCCCGTCTCTGCAGCCCACCTAGGGGCGCCCACAGCTCCCCGGGCAGGACAGACCCCCACCGGCCGAGCCACCGCGTCACGCTTCACCCTCCTAAGCCGTTTGCACAGAAACCTGGAGAGAAACCGGCGTCTGAGCGCCTGCGAGAAAGAGAACAATCGAACTATGGGCTTGAGGTTAGCTCCCGCCTGACGAATTCCTTTCTCGCCTCTCGTAAATCAAAGCGTGAAAAGGGACAAAGGCTGAGTTTCCTGCGCCAGGACCGAAATAGCAGCCGCCTCCACCCTCAAACTACGATGGTGCTTGCAGGTCCCGCGGAGACGGGGGTGGGGCTGGCACTAGGCCCCCCCCCCAGGCGGGGACTAGGACAGTCTCCCCTCGCTGCCCGGGGCCTGAGTCACCCTCCTCTCGGCGGGGCCCCGACACGGGTCACAGGGGCCCCTGGCAAACCCCATGGCGAGGAAGAAAGTGAGTCACTTGGGGACGTGTAGCTTTTGTGTGTGTCTGGAGGCCCCCGCCTGACAGTACTCGGCCACTCCTGTGCTCGAGGCAGGGCGGGGGAGAGGTGACGGTCACTCCGTCCATCCTCGGGACCGAGCATGTCAAGGTCAGTGTCAAGGTCAAAAGACTCAACTCTGCAGGAGACAAATCACCTTTGTTAAGGTGCCAACGCATCTGCGTCTTCGGCTGCTTTTCCCAGAGACCCCTCGGGTATGGGAGGGGCAGGCAGAAGGATGCGGTGGCTCCCCTCCCTCCCAGCGAAGGGAGAGGCGGACCTCTATTCCCAGGAGGCAAGAGGAGCGAGGCCCCACCAGGAAAGAGCAGCAGCGAGAAGGCCTGAACGACTTTTTTTTTCCCTTTTTGGGTCACACCCGGCGATGCTCAGAGGCTCCTCCTGGCTCTGCACTCAGGGATTGCCCCAGGCGGTGCTCGGGGATTGAACCCAGGTCGGCCATGTGCGAGGAAAAAGCCCTCCCTGCTGTGCTCTCGCTCCAGCCCCAGGCCTGAATGGCTTTAAGGGAACACGGGCTGTGGACGCCGGGCCGGACGGGCCAGGAGGCCGGGGGGGGGGGGGGGCGGGGCGAGGGGACCAGGAGACTGTGGGAGCCGGGACTTCGAGGCCAGGGGAGTCGTGGGGGTCTCCCGCTTGGGTGCGGCAGGCGGGCGGGGACGGAGCGGTGCCGGGCTGGGGGCAGGAGGGCAGCTGTGCCGGCCAGGGGGAGACTCAGACCCACCAGCTTCACCCACCAGTGTCACTGAGGCTCTTGGCAGGACGCAGAGGGGAGGGCAGGTCCCACCCCCTGGCCTTGAGGGGCTCGAGCAACAGCGGCCCCTAATGCACAGATACGGAATAGCAGCCCCGGGAAAGAAGGGGTGTCCTGGAGAGCTGGGACCCCCCCACCCCTGCATTGGTGGGGGAGGGGCCTGCCAGTAGGGCGGGAGGTCTTGAACATGCTTGATGGGGGGGGGGGGGATAGACTCAGGCAAAGGTAGGGGTCGGGAAAAGTGGCCGTAGGGGTCAGGAGACTCAGGGTATCAGAGCAGGGGGCGCGGCATGAAGAACCCTCCTGGGAGGCACAGAAGCTTCTGGAACAGTGGGGACACAGAAACTTCTGGAACTGTATGGGCACAGAAGCTCCTAAACCGGTGTGGTCAAGGAAGTTTCTGGAAATGTGGGGAAACAGAAGCGTTTGGAGATGTGGGGACACAGAAGCATCTGGAACTAGGGGAAAACAGAAGCTTCTGGAACTGTGGGGACACAGAAGCTTCTGGAATGATGGGGACACAGAGGCATCTGGAACTGGGAAAACAGAAGCTTCTGGAACTAGGGGAAAACAGAAGCTTCCGGAACTGTGGCATCTGAAACTGGGAACACAGAAGCTTCTGGAATGATGGGGACACAGAGGCATGGAAGCTTCTGGATTTCTGGTCTGGGTTGCTCTGAAGGGCTGTGATGGGGAGTTCTGGAGGGACGGGTGGGGGTGTCCTGGCAGGACCCAGGAGAGTGGTCAGTGTGGCCACTGCAGGGGTCAGGCTGAGGTCCAGCCCCGCCCACTGGGGGTGTCGGGAAGAGGAGAGGAGGAGAGGGGCAACCCCCCGGGAGGCCGGGAGAGCCGGCGGGAAGGCCGGGGAACGTGTGCGGGGCGGGCGGGCGTCTCCGAGGAGGGACCCCGAGGAAGGCGCCTGGGCCGGGCGGCCGGGCCGAGACGTGGCCTTCAGGGGCAGCTGAGGAGGACGCAGCTGTCCAGAGCGGCTGGGCCAGCAGGCCCCGGCCCCGGGCAGGGCAGGGACACAGGCTGTGCTCTGACCCCGTGCCCGGACCCGCCCCCCGCTGGACAGCCCTGGGCCCCGCCCTGCACCCTCTGTGAGCACAGGGCCCGGGACAGGCCGTGGCCTCCGACCTGGCCCAGAACCCAGAGACCAGAGACGGGAGGAGCAAGTCCAGCCCCCCTCCCTGCCCCCCGCCTCCCCTGCCCCCTCACTACCCTGGGAGCCTTCCCACCCGCCCGGGACGCTCTTCCTGCACCCCTGCTCGTCCCCCAGCGCTTCCTCCCTACACTACCGAGAGGCCCAGCCGCCCGTGGGGCGCCCGCCTTGGGGTTCGGGCTCAGCCCCCCGAGTGTGGGTCCCCTGGAGGGGGGTGAGGCTCTGCCAGCCTCGTCGCCCGGGCGGGGGGCTTCAGCGCTCCAGTGTCCAGACTTCTGTTCCATCGGGGCCACACCGCTGATCTCTGAGGTGCTGTGACTCCCTGGGGGCCCTCATGTGACTCCACAGTGTGGGTGCCCCACCCCCCCCCAGCCGTGTGGCTGTGTCCTGGCCGACCCACGCCCCGCCTGCTTGTGGACATGACCAGGCCTTGGAGCACTGTGAGCGCCTCCACCGTGGAGGGTCTTGCTCCTCGCCCCTCTCTGCTGACAGAGTCCTGGCAGGCCCGATGCCCGAGGCAGCCCCCGGGGCTGGCATTGCCAGGGCCGGCGTTGGTGGGGGGGCAGTGCCATGGGGTGAAAGGGATCGAGAGCTGAGGAGGGCGCGGTGCCCGGCGTCCACTCTTCCCGACTCAGGCGTCCAGCAGAAGTGGCGCGAGCGGGGCGAGGGGGGGAGGGTGAGGGCACATCGTGGCCTGTGGAGGCAGAACCTTCCAGAACAGCCAAGAGCAGTGGCGAGCGGAGTTCCCGGAAGAGGCGAAGCTCGGACAGGGCTGCTTGACTGCAAGGAGGAAGGTGAAAGGTCAGGAGAGACCACGGAAGGACCACAAGGCATGGGGTGGGCACGGAACATTCTAGAATGGAGAACAGCTGACACCCCGAGGCCACTGTGAGCCAGGCCTTGTCCGGAGTCCAGTACCATGGGGGACCCAAGGGAGCCCTGAGTGGCTCATGCCCCGCCCTCTGGGCCCGCCCGTCTGTGGAGGACCAGGGGTCGGTCCGGCACCACAAACAGGGCCAGGGGGTCGGCACAGGCATCACCAGTGACCCGCGCCATGGAGCGTAGAAAGGAGGGACCCCCGGCTGGCTCCGGGGAGGGTGGAAGTGTCGGGGGATCACTCCAGGGTCCCGAGACGGGACTTGCCAGAGCTGCATCCTGGGGGGACCCCACAGAGCTCGGGTCGGGGGCAGCGGGCGGGCAGTGCCGCCTTCTGGGGCGACTGGGGGCTCAGTAGCGAGCAGCCCACCGGGCACACAGGACGGGGCTCAGAACGATGAAGCCACAAAGCAGGGACATGGAAATGAGGGGACCAGAGAGGGATGCGGCCGGCCCAGCACAGCACAGCAGCACCAGGCTAGAGGGACAGCAGGAGCACGGGCGGAGCTGACAGGTGCCACGGCCGGGAGCTGCTCTCTGGGCCAGAACCCACTGAGTTCCCACCCCAACCCAACAGCAGGCGGGCCTGGAGATGGGCGTGAGCACACCCCCAGATACACCCACCTGCACCCCCAGTCACACCCGCCTGCACCCCCAGATACACACACCTGCCCCCCAGACACACCCGCCTACACCCCCAGACACACCCACCTGCACGCCCAGACATACCCACCTACACACCCAGACATGCCCACCTGTCCCCCAGACACACCCGCCTGCACCCCCAGACACACCCGCCTGCACCCCAGATACACCCACCTGTTCCCCCAGATACACCTGCCTGCACCCCCAGATACACCCGGCTGCACCCCCAGACACATCTGCCTGCATCCCCAGACACACCCGCCTACACCCCCAGACACACCCGCCTGTCCCCAGACATGCCCACCTGTCCCCCAGATACACCTGCCTGCACCCCAGATACTCCCGGCTGCACCCCCAGACACTCCCACCTGCACCCCCAGACACACCCGCCTGCACCCCAGATATACCCACCTGTACCCCCATATACACCTGCCGGCACCCCCAGATACACCCACCTGCACTCCCAGACACACCCGGCTGAACCCCCAGACACACCCGGCTGCACCCCCAGACACAGCTGCCTGCACCCCCAGACACACCCGGATGCCCTCCAGACACACCCGGATGCCCCCCAGACACAGCCGCCTGCACCCCCAGACACAGCCGCCTGCCCCCGGACACACCCACCTACACACCCAGACATGCCCACCTGTCCCCCAGATACACCTGCCTGCACCCCAGATACACCTGCCTGCACCCCCAGACACTCCCGCCTGCACCCCAGATACACCCGCCTGCACCCCCAGATACACCTGCCTGCACCCCCAGATACACCCGCCTGCACCCCCAGACACAGCCGCCTGCACCCCCAGATACACCCGGCTGCACCCCCAGACACACATGCCTGCACCCCCAGACACACCTGCCTGCACCCCCAGACACACCTGGCTGCACCCCCAGACACAGCCGCCTGCACCCCCAGACACACACGCCTGCACCCCCAGACACACACGCCTGCACCCCCAGACACACACGCCTGCACCCCCAGACACACACGCCTGCACCCCCAGACACACCCACCTGCACCCCCAGACACAGATGGATGGGTGGGTGGGTGGATGGACAGACGGACAGATGGATGGACAGACGGACGGACGGACAGACAGACGGATGGACGGACGGACGGACGGATGGACTGACGGACGGATGGACGGATGGATGGACAGACGAACGGACGGACGGGTGGGTGTATGGATGGATGGTGGATGGATGGATGGGTGGATGAGTGCATGGATGGGGGGTAGATGGATAGATGAATGGATGGGTGGGTAGATGGATAATAGACAGTAGATGGATGATGAAAGGATGGATGAACGAATGAATATGTGGGCAGGTGGGTGGGTGGAAAGATGGGCAGATGAATATATGGGGGGGTGGATGGATGGGTGGGAGAATGGTTTAATGGATGGGTGGGTGGTTTTTGGGTGGAGGAACAGTCAACAGAAGGTTGTACGGAAGGGTGGATGGAAGAGGCCGTGGAGTGAAGGTTGGGTGGGTGAGGGGATGGATGAATGAATGAATGAAGCCAGACACGGCTGGGGGAGGGGAAGCTCCAAAGCAGAAGAGAAGCAACCACACGTGAACCTCTGCAGGCGGCCCTACCCGCAGGAGGGTGAGGCCTTTATCTGCAGATCTCACCCGGGAGGGCTCGAGAGCGGGTGTCTGCTCAGCCCTGAGCCCAGCAGGTGGGTGGGCGGCACAGCTGCGGCCCCGGGGGGCTGTGTGTGGGCGGGAAAATTGCCCACCCGAGGAGAAGACGGGAGCTGGGAGAAGGGCGGCAGGGAGGACGGGGAGCAGGGGGGGAGGGGGGGAGGGCTGGGGCCCAGCCGACGGGGCCAGAGGGTCGCACAGAGCGGGCTGGTCTCTGGAGCAGCCCCCAAGAGCCCCAGAGAAGCCCCTTGCGCAGGGGTGAGCCCCACGGGCCCCGGGCTGTAGGGAACAGCCCCCCTGGGATGGGGCACTGCATGTTTCAGCAGCTGGGGGCGGGCGGGGGTCCGTGCTCCCCTGCCAGGCGCCACTGGGCTGAGCCTTCCAGTGGTCCCCAGAGCCCCAGGCTCGGACTCTGCACGTGGGAGGCCCAGGCCTCATCTCCAGCCCCACATGGCCCCGTGAGTTGGGCGCTGCTCCTGAGCACTGCAGGGTAGGAACTGCACCCGCCACTCCCCACCTTCCCCCGACCCCGAGAGAAAGCTCACACAGGGTTCCTGATGCCAGAAATGCTCCTTCCCTGCACCTCTCTCCCGGCCCCTGGGGGACACACCCGAGATGGGCCCAGGATGCAGCGCGGCCGGCCTGGCCCAGGGCACTGACCACCAAGTGGTGTGCAGTGAACACCGATGCCCGTGACAGCCTGGGCAGCTACATCACCTGCCTTGGTCCCACGCGTGAGACATCGTTCTGTGAAGGCCAAGTGGGGCCCGGACCCCAGAGCCTGGGGCCGGCCTTCTTACAGCCCCACTCACACCCCGGGTCCCTGCCTACCCGCAAAGCCACACGCACGTCCCCTCAGCCCTGACCACAGCCACCCAGCTCAGCCGCCTGGATCTCTGTCCCCCGGCACGTCACCCAGGCGTCACCCAGGTGTGCCACGCTCCTGGGAGAGCTGCCAGCACCCGTGATGGCCTGTGTGTCCGCACAGGGGGCGTCGCTGTGTATCTCCGTGGGACTCCCCCCACGCCGGCCCCCCTCGCCCGCCCTGAGCGGATTAGGGCTGAGGCCTGGACGCCGTAGGTCCGGGCTGGCCTGAGGAAGGGATGGGCCAGGGGGCTGCTCTCTTTAGCCCCCGAGCCTGTCCCGGGGCTCTGTTAATAGAAGAGTGTGCCTCTCCGTGGAGCTTTGTGACAGGAGACGCCTGCCGCCCCCCCTCTTCCCCCTCCCCGCCCTGCCGTCAGCGCAGGGAAAAGCCTACAAGGAAGGACTGGAGAGAGAGCGCCGTGCCCGCAAGGCTGAGACCCCCGGGCTTGGGTCCAGACCCGGGAGTGCCCGGCCTGGTCTGTCGGCAGAGAGGCCCGGGTAAAGGGCGGCCCAAGCCGAGGCCAGCAACAGCCCCTCCGAGCCGGGAAGAGGGTCCCGAGGTAACCCCGTGCCCTGAGGGCGGCACACGGCTCCCCAGGCGGACGCTCTGCTAAGAACCGAGGGTGTGGCCCCAGCACAGAGCCAGCGCAGCCCCTGTGTGCTGCCGGGTGTGGCCCCCCCCATGAGCCCCCCAAGCCCATCCCCTTCACAAGCACACATTTGCCCGCTCACACCATCCGCCCCTCCCCCAAGGCGGGGCGACCGGGAGCCAATCTCGTGCCATCACCTGTGGTGGGGCACCTCCGGAGTCCCGCGTGTCCCCACTCGCACCCTGCTGCCCCGGCTGGCCTCTGGGCTGGGCCCTCGGCCTGGCGGCCCCACCTCCTGCTCCCAAGACTGGGTCCGGGGGTGCCCACGCTGCCCGTGTCTGGAGCGCCCGTCTCACCTGGGCTCAGTGCACCAGCTCACACGTGCTGCTTCCAACACTCTCTTCTGCCTCCTCTCTAACCTTCCTTCTGGCACAGCCTAGAACACACACACACACACACACACACACACACACACACACATGTACTCATGCACACATATATACATGCACTCACACACACGCGCACACATACACACGCTCATGCACTCACACACATACACATACGCACTCAAGCACACACACATACACGCATGCTCTCAAGCATGAACACACACTCATGCACTCACACAAACGCATGCATGCACTCATGCACACATACATGCACTCACACACGCGCGCTCACATACACACATTCATGCACTCACACACATACACATACGCACTCAAGCACACACACATACACGCGTGCTCTCAAGCATGAACACACACTCATGCGCTCACTCACACAAACGCACACATACACTCATGAGTACACACGCACTCACGCAACACACATGCACACACACATGCACAAATGCACTCATGCACATGCATACGCACAGACGCACTCACACATACACACACGCACAAATGCATTCTGCACACACATGCACAAACGCACTCACACACAAATGCACACACACGCACAGGCACATGCACACATGCTCACACACACATGCACACACACACACACATGCACGCACACACACACACACCGTCTGCCCCCAGAGTTTCACCTGGACTCGTGCCTTGACGGCTCTGGCCGCCCGCCCGCTCCCTGCGGGACTCTGACCCAGTCTCTGGACGAAGAGCTGAGCTTTCCCCTCCTCTGGCCTCTCGAGGGTTGCTCTAAGGAGGGCGCTGGGCGAGGCCTGCCGAGGGAGGGGCTGGCTCCCCCCAGGCCCCTCCCCAGGGGGGCTTTGGTGCTCCCGAGCAGTGCTCAGAAGGCCTGGGGCCCCTCCAGGAAACACCCAGTCAGCCGGGCTGGCGGTCCATCCCATGCAAGGCCAGGGAAGGCCCCGGGGCCCTGGCACCACCTCGGGCCCTCCAGGCTGCAGCTGGTGAGCTCGGGAGTCTGCCGCGTGGGACCCCCGGGAAGCCGCAGGCAGGTCCGGCACCTCCGCTGGGGGCTGGCTCCTGGCCCCGCTCAGGTGGGTCCGACTCAGGAGTCCGCTCCTCGTGTTCCTGGAGGGAAGGAGCCTCACCTGGAGGGCGCCGGGAGCAGCTTGTGGCGGGAAAGGCTTCCTGGGTCTTTAACAGCTCGATAGAGGGAGATGAATAGGTGCTCAGTTTGCACCGAGAATCTATAAAGACCAATAGTTAGACTTTATGCCTGGGTAGAAGCAGGAGTGAGGAAGGACAGAAACGGGGAGCACTGGGCCCACTCGGGGCGTGGGGTCCCCCGGGGATCACCGGCACCGGCTCGTAGAGAAGAGGATCCCGAAGGGTGTTCTGCTGAGGGGAAACTGAGGCTGGAGCAGGCGGTCACTGCTGTCCTCCCTGCCGTGTGCGCTGGGCCCTGGCCACACCCCTCACAGGCCCATCAGCCAAAGCTGCCAACAAGCCTGGCCTCTCCGAGGGGCTGGGACCCCCCACGGGGCTGCCACAGCGGCCCCCCGGGCGAGCACGGGGGCCTGAGCGAGGGGGACAGAGAACCGCCCCGAGTGCGGGGTCAGGCACAGAGTCTCCAGCTCCATCGGGGAGAGTTCTGACAAAGAAGCTCTGTCTCTCGGACACGTGTGTACGTGCGCGTGCGTGTGTGCGTGCGTGTGCGTGCGTGCGTGCGTGCGTGCGTGTGTGTGTGTGTGTGTGTGACTGACCTTGAGCTCTTCCTGGCTTTGGGTCAGAAGGACAAAGGACGCGCTCCCACCAGTGACCGTTCCCGTGCACAACCCTCCCGGTGACCCTCCCATGGGTCAGGACACGCCAAAGTGACTGTTCCCGGGAAAAGGCGCCTGCAGGGACGATTCCCAGGACAGAGGCATCCCGGTGACCATCTCTGTGGACAACCCCCCCTCCCGGCGACCATTCTGCAGGACAGACGCCTCCTCCAAAGACTGTTTCTTGGGACAGACGCCATCTGGGCCGCAGAGATGCTCTGGAGACTTCTTCGAGAACTAGAAGTGCCCCCCAGAGTTCTGATGTGGGTGACGGTGCCCACAGCGTGGAGAAAATGGACGGTATTAGATGCTTTGGGAGTGTGTCTGGGTGGGGGGGCTCATCCGGCAGTGCTCAGGGCTGACTCTTGGCCCTGAGCTCCGGATCCCCTCAGGCGGCCTTGGGCACTGTGGGGTGCTGGGCGCTGAGCCCAGGTCAGCTGCGTGCAGGGTAGCCCCCCGGCGCTCAGGCCCAGAGATGTTAGCAGAAACCTAGCCGGGACCTTAGTGTCCTTCTGTCCCCGCAGCCTGCGGGCAGCCCTGGCAGAGTCTCTGCCCCGTGTCTCTCACATCTCTTCCAGCGGACAGTGCTCAGGAAGGGGGAGCCGTGGCCCTGGGGCCGTGGCCCACAGTCCCCTGGAGGATGCGCGGCCTTGCCTGCCGGACCCCCCCCCCCCCCATTCTGCACATCTGAAGTTGCTGCAGGCAGGGGAAATGGGTGTGAACCTGGCGGGGCTCCCTGGGCGGCTGAGAGAGGGCACAGCCGGCAAGGGCGCGGGAGAGTGGGAAGGGGCGCAGCTGGGGGCGGGGCGGGGCTGGGGTCCTGCAGGGCCAGCTCAGCTGCGGACAGCGGGAGGCTCCCGGGAACCCGGCCAAGCCCAGGAGGGGGCAAGGCCCAGGCCGCCCTGGGAGCCGCCCCCCTCCCCCTCCCCCGCGGCCGAGGCCCTTCCCGCTGGCGCTGCGCCCACCCCCACCTTCAGAGCAGGGCCGCGGGGAAAGAAGGGGGGGTCGGAGCGGCCGTGGCCTGGACAGAGCCAGGGATGGCCAACAGGGTTGGGGGGGGTGGGGAAGCCGGTCTGAGGGTGAGCTGGGGAGGGGGAGGGGAGCTGGCGACCAGTGAGGCCTGGGAGAGGGTCCCAGGGGCGCCACAAGCCCCTCCACGGGCCACAGCCTCCCTAGGCAGAGGGGAGGGTCCGGGCAGCTGAATAGCCCTGGGGAGGCCACGCGAGGTCCAGTGCCTTAAGAAGCCGCCCCAGACAGCAGCCGGCCCGGACCCTCCTCGGGAAACGGGCTCCTCCCAGGCTGGGGGGGTCATCTGTAAGGAAGAAACCTTCCGGAAGGAAGCTGGGAGCAGCCCGTGGAAGCCGCCGCGCCGAGGGCGGAAGTTTCCAGAAGGCCTCCTCTCCCGGGTCTCAAGTGTCACCCTAGAACTGGGACCGTGCCACTGTCCCCTTTGGCAGGGAACCCCCAGGATTCTCAGGGGTCTCTGGGTAGAGGCCCAGTGGAATGGGGGTACAGGACCCCCACACCCTGAGGGGCGGGTGGGGAGGTGTTCACTGACTGGCAGTGTATGTATGTGTGCATGTGTGTTTGTATCCACATGTGTGTGCATGAGTGTGTGTGTCATGTGCATGAGTGTGCAGGTGTGTATGCTTGTGTGCATGTGTGTACGTGTACACATGAGCATATGTGAAAGTATCACTGTCATCATCACTGTCATCCTGTTGCTCATCGATTTGCTCGAGCGGGCACCAGTAACGTCTCCACTGTGAGACTTGTTGTTACTGTTTTTGGCATATTGAATACGCCACGGGAAGCTTGCCAGGCTCTGCCGTGCGGGTTTCTGCTAACTTCTCTGGGCCTGAGCGCCAGGGGCCTTGCCCGGCAGGCAGCTGACCTGGGCTCAACGCCCAGCACCCCACAGTGACCAAGGCCGCCTGAGGGGATCCGGAGCTCAGGGCCAAGAGTCAGCCCTGAGCACTGCCGGATGAGCCCCCCACCCCCAGACATGCTCCCAAAGCATCGGTAACTTGCCGGGCTCTCCGAGAGGGGGGAAGGAATCGATCCCAGGTTGGCAGCATGCAAGGCAAACACCCTACCTGCTGTGCTATTGCTCTAGCCATATATATATATATATATGTTTTGTGTGTGTGTGTATGTGTGTGTGGCCACATGGTCCAGAAAGCAGCCTGGAGCGTGGCAGTGGTTGGGTAGTAGGGGTTGGCTACCGGGGCTGGGTCCATGTGAAAAGTATGTCTGCATGAATGTGGGTGCATATTTTATGTGCACATGTGCATATGTGCATGTGTGCATGTATGTGTGCATGTATGTGTGCATGATGTGCATGAATGTGCATGTGCATATGTTTGTGTGATGTGCGCGCATATGTGAGCAGCCTAGTGTGTCTGTGTGAATGAATGTGCATGTGTTTGTGCGCATGCGTATTATGTGCCCACATATGCATATGTGCATGTGTGTCTGTGTGTGTTGGGCTGTCTCGAGGAGTGTCTGGTGTGATGCAGCCACAGGTGGGGGGGGGCGTTTGGTCAAGCGTCTGGGGCGACCATTGGGGCCAGAGGGGCCGGAACCCGGGCCCAGGACTCACAGTCAGTCTCACTGGGCCTCAGGAAGACGTGACTTGGCACCCGGCCCTGAGATGGCCCTGCCTGTCCAAGGCTCCCACTCCCGGCATCAGCCCCGCTCCCCCGTCCCCGCTCCCCTGCATCGGCCACGCTCCTCCCCTGCTCCCTGCATTGGCCATGCTCCTCCCCCCGCTTCCCTGCATCAGCCATGCTCCCCTCCCCGCTTCCCTGCATCAGCCATGCTCCTCCCCCCGCTTCCCTGCATCAGCCATGCTCCCCTTCCCGCTTCCCTGCATCAGCCATGCTCCTCCCCCCGCTCCCCTGCATCGACCACAGTCTCCCCCCTCCCCTGCATCAGCCATGCTCCCCCTCCCCTGCATTGGCCATGTTCACCCCCCTCCCCTGCATTGACCATGCTCCCTCCCTGCTCCCCTGCATCGGGTACGTTCCCCCCTGCATCAGCCATGCTCCCCACCCCCTGCTCCCCTGCATTGGCCACGCTCTCCCCAGCCCCTGCTCGGTCAACGCGGGGCTGCTTGATGCTCTCCCCGCGGCTTTCGCCCCAGCCAAGCCAGGAAGAAGCGAGGGGACGTGGCCGGGCCCGGGGCTCGGGGTCGTGTCGGCACAGTATCAGGTACTTCCCTGGCCTGGCGGTAGCTGAGCGCGCTTGGCCAGGCAGACCAGAGAGCAGCTTCTGCGATGCTCTGGGTGCTGGTCAGACTAGTGGCCTAGTCGATAAGAGAGTGAAAGATGGACGGCCCCATGGCCGAGACAGGACACACGCCCACAGCATCTGTCTAACTTAATTATCTACGGTGAGGCAGTAGCTTCACGTCTAATAAACGTCACCTGCTCGCTCTACAACCACCCCTGGACTGGGGCTACTTCCTGCCCTGGGAGTAGCCCTGTGTCCCCGGCTGGGCCCGGGCTGGTTGCTCTGTGTCCCTTTGTGCAGAATTCGACACTCCTCTGGGCCTTAGATTCTGCTGCCTCAGGACCGGGAGGGCTCGGCCAGCCTCGGCCCAGCCGCAGCTTTTTTTAGCTGCAGTCACAGTCTGCAGGGCTGGCCGGAGAGTGTCATCTGCTCTTATTGTTTCCAGCGTGATGCCTAAATTAGCGTGTTCATTTCTGTTTTAAGAAAACCGAGAAGCTAAAATCCTCTCCCGCACAAAAGAGCCGTGTTTAGGACGGTTTGGTTAATGAGGCAACTCAGCGTTCCAAAAAAACACGAAGTCATCAGGCAGGCAGCGAGCCAAGGCTGGGCGAATGGAAAATTACGCTGCACTGAAAAAGGACACGATTGGGTTGGCTCCACCATCAGATCTGTCCTCAGCCAGTGGGCAGTGCTGCTCTGCCTGGTCTCTCCCCCAGGGTACACTGGGCTTGATTTCTCCCAGCCCCACAGTTTTAGAAAGAAGGCACGGGTTTATGGAGAAGTGAGTTTTTGCACTTCTAATAATAATAATAATAATAATAATAATAATAATAATAGGACAGAGAAGAAATATTGAGAGGGAGAAGAGTTAGATGGAGTAATGAGGAGAGGGTGAAGGGAAGCCGGGTGCCGCTGGGGTGTCAAGGAGTGGGACAGCTAAATATCCCAACCAGAGTGAGCAACGCTGAGCACGAGACACCCAAACTCTAAAGACCAAAGCTAAAAATGTGCCTGCCAAACACCAAAGCTAAAAATGGTGGGGGCTGGGGGGGGGCAGTCCCAGGAACCCTGGTGGAGGGAAGCCAGCTCTGCGGGAGGGATGGGTGCTGGAACTTAGTATGTCTACAAGCCAGTTATAAAGAACTTTGTAAATCATGGTGCCTTCCTACATTTCTTTTAAATAAGTAAATAGAAGCCAAGATTTTGGAAGAGAAACAATTAATAGCTCATCACCCATAGGACTAAATGAGCCTTTCTCCCCCCTCTCTCCCTCTCCTTTTCTCCTATCTTCCTCTCTCTCTCTGTCCCTCTCTCTCTCTCTCTGTGTCTCACTCTCTGCTTCTCTCTTTCCATCTTTCTCTCTCCCTCTCTCTCTCTCCCTCTCTCTCGCTCTCTCTGTCTCCCTCTGTCTCCCTCTCTCTCCCTTTCTCCTCCTCTCTCTCTCTTACCCTCTTTCTCCCCCTTCTCTCTTTCTCTCCCTCCCACTCCCTCCCTCCCCCCTCCTCTCAAGTTCCTGTTTTTCTCCTGGGAGCACCCAAACCAGGACAGCCTCCCTTCCCTAGAGCCATGCAATATGACTTTTCAAGAAAAAGTATGAACACTTTTTAAAAAATGAAACAATGTGAGTTCAAGTGAAAATTAGAATTTTGAAAGATTTGACTCACTATGAATTTGATAGCTAATCAGTGCTTAGATATTTCTGATGAAATAGATATTTAAAAAATATAATGTATTGGTATTGCACAAAAGTGTGTCAACATTTGGGAGATTTGCATAAGTCAGTGACTAATGTTTTCCCAAGATCAATGTACATTGCTACAAATTCATGCATGGATTAAATATTCAATGTGCAAGAGGGAACAATGAATTGTAATGTCCTAGAATAATGAAACTTGATGTGCCTAGTATAAAAATTACACTGATGTAGTCTCAGTGTAACACTGCAACTATTTTTAAGAAAGTCTCCTTTTGTTGAAGACAATGGTTTTAAAGAATTGCACTCTTAAAATAATGAAATAATAATTTTTTAAATTTTTTAAAAAATTTTATTTTATCACCATGTGGAAAGTTACAAAGTTTTCAGGTTTATGTCTCAGTTATACAATATTCAAACACCATCCCTTCACCAGTGCCCATATTCCAACACCAAAATCCCCAATATACCCCCTGCCACCGCCCCCCCACCCCCAACTGTATAACTGATGAATTTCACTTCATTTTCTCTTTACCTTGATTACATTCCATATTGCAAAGCAAAACTCACTATTGTTGTTGGAGTTTCCCTCCAAGAAAGACAGCCCTTGGGCTGGAGCGATAGCACAGCGGGTAGGGCGTTTGCCTTGCACGCGGCCGACCCGGGTTCAAATCCCAGCATCCAATATGGTCCCCTGAGCACGGCCAGGGATAGTTCCTAAGTGCAGAGCCAGGAGTAACCCCTGTGCATCGCCAGGTGTGACCCAAAAAGCAAAAAAAAAAAAAAAAAAAAGAAAAAAGAAAGACAGCCCTACTGAGGAAGCATTTGGTAATTGGTTTTCCATTAAAAGATTGTATGTTTTCAGGTTTTAGGAAAGGTCGAGAGGCCGCTAACTGGATGTGTCCCAGTCCCGCAAGCCGGAGCCGTGTTAGTTGCTGCTCAGTGTCGCCAGGGCCCCATCTGGAGAAGGTGTGCTGGCTGTACCTTCTCCGTCCGGATCCCCGGTGTTGCTGACCCGGTTTTGGGTCCGGAGCATGAAATAATAATTTTAAAATCAAGAGATCATGATGCCGAATATTTGGAAAACCATTCCTTTGAAACCTTTAGCCACCAGCTACGCTCAACAAATTTCAGTCTTGAATTGACTCAGAGTACACCCTCTGGGTACAGTGGAGTTTAGTTAGGAATCATTTTCTTCAAAAGAAGAACAAGAAGTTCCCCCATACTTGGAGATTAACCCCTTCACTTCTAAGTATCCCAGGGGTCGAGAAGAAATCTCAGTGGAATTAAAACAGGACCAAAGAGATCTCACCTCACCTCTTACCTCAAACTTAAAGGTAAGGCCTCAGTTTCCCTGATGCCGAAAGCCCCAACCTGATGTTTAGGTCTGCAGAGAAGACAGAGTGGGCCCCCAGGGCTCAGCCCACCAGGCCCTTGATCTCCCACTGCTCTGCAGCCCACCTTTCGGGAAGCTTCTTTGCTCTCATTCTCTATACAAACCCTTTCTTGCACCTTGGGTCTGATGATCCCCAGCAGCCTCACGTGGTCAGTAACGCTCCTTCTCCACCGTCACGAGTCTCTAGTTCGATTGGTCCCAAAGGCCACGGAACCTTCGAGGCTACAGACTTCAGGAACTACTTTGAATGGAAACGACAATGTCCAAATTCATGGCTCTAAGAAAGGGAAATTTATAGCACGCAATGTGTGTATTCGACAAGAACAAGCTAAAGCGACGTGACCTAAATATCTGCTACTACGACAGTCTGAAGATCTCTCAAAGTATTAAAATCGATGTACCCAGTGATTGGGCCATTCTGCTTCTAAGTACCTTCTAACAACAACACCCATCTGAATCCGGGAGCACGGAGCCATTGGCGAAGTCAGATGCACACCTGTGTTCATCACAGCACTATTTAAGACAGCTCAGAGCTGGACACAGCCAAGTGAGCAATGACAGGGGGCTGGGTAGAGAAGAGGCGCTCTAGAGACAGCATGGATTCTGTCCAGCTGTTAGAAAACAAAGAGAAATGTCGTTATCTTCTCTTCAACATGGATGCAGCGGGAAGGTGCTATGCCAGGTGGAATAAATCAGGAGGAGAAAGACTAATATTGGATGCTTTCATGCAGCTATGGGATGGAAAGAAGTGAAACAAGGGAGCAGGTTATGCCCAATAAACCCACCCCTGACCTTTAACTGCAGAAGTGAGTTACAGACCAAGAGCGGAGTGAGAGTGATGGATTGAAGTAGAACAGGACTGCTTCCTGAGGGGCGGTCAGTAGGATACGATCATAGACATTGTGAAAAAGCGTAAAGTTGTATCCCCAACTATGTTGTGTTGTAAGTCAATGTTACTTCCTGCAAAAATAAATGTTTATATAAGAACAGCAAAGGCAAACTAAGCCCTCCGACAGTAGAAACAGTAAGTTGAGGAAAAAAATGTATTGAGACATAAACATTCAAATCACTGTCACTGTCATCCTGTTGTTCATCGATTTACTCGAGCGGGCGCCAGTAACGTCTCCACTCATCCCAGCCATGAGATTTTAGCAGCCTCTCCTTACTCTTCTTTCCCAGCGATTGGAGGCTCTTTCAGGGTCAGGGGAATGAGACCTGTGATCGTTAACATTCAAACAGTCAACCTAAAACTCAAGGATTTTGCTGTTGTTTGTTTGTTTTATAGGTTTGGGGTCGTACCTGGCTCTGCACGCAGGAATCACTCCTTGTGGTGTCCCTGGTTTGGGTGCAAGGCAAGGCAAACCCCTAACCCGCTGCACTATTTCCGCCCCCAGATTAAAGTTCATTCTTTGAAAACTCCAGTAAAATTTACAAATCCTTCAAGTACTCATCTATAAAAATGAAGAAGGCATAAAAGACCAATATCAAGAATTTTAAAAAGTCATTAAATAAAGAATAGGATTAGTTTCATAAAAAAATTAAGTATACATATTAGTAAACCACAATTTACCAAAACTAAGAGAAATAAATAGCACATATGAATAATTACCAATGTACTAAGGAAATTAATGTTTACCTTAAACATTCTTATAAGAAAAAATTAAGGCTCAATTTATTCAAATATTTCCATGAGAAGCCACAGTTACCTTAAACATTTTCCCTGCAGGCTTCATAATCCTTTAGATTAATTTAATGAAAGGATATAACTTTGATATAGAAATCTGACAAGAAAAATGAGCAATTTTCTTGAATACATATTAAAAACCAGACAAATAGGGATAAAAGTTTTTTAATTTTTTTAATTTTTAAATGAACCATCGTGAGGTAGAGATGAAAATTATTAAATAAAATACTAGCAAGTTAAATTCCACCATTTATAAATAGGAGAATTGTAGCAATAGCACAGCAGGTAGGGCATTTGCCCTGCACGTAGCCAACCCGGGTTCAATTTCTCCGCCCCTCTCGGAGAGCCCGGCAAGCTACCGAGAGTATCTTGCCCGCACAGCAGAGCCTGGCAAGCTACCTGTGGTGTATTCGATGTGCCAAAAACAGTAACAAGTCTCACAATGGAGGCGTTACTGGTGCCCGCTCAAGCAAATCAATGAACAGTGGGATGACAGTGATACAGTGCTACCATGTGAAAATAGAATATAGCAATGCAAGATTGAAAATAATTTTTGGTTGTTTGGAGACAGAGGTGATTTTTACCCAAGGCTTTCTTCTTTCAGAAGGAAGAGCTTCCTCTCACACATAGAGAGGTTTAGCCATGCCCCCTCCACGCACACCCCCATGTCAAACAGGCTCCTGGAGCTGACTTCTTGCTCGCATGTTTCATGAATGTTCAGTTCTTATCTCCATAAGATAAGCATTTGCTCACAGCAAGCAGACATCCTGTGTCAGACGCCCAACTCATAAATGCTTTGATCAGCAGGATGCAAAAAACCCCAGGAAAGCTTTGTTTCTCCTTAACCCGCTTCAAATGTTAATCTCTCCCCAGCCCAAGTTTCAAAAACTCTGTCTTAAAGGGGAAAACGCCTAAAAACTTAAAAAAAAAAAAAAAGAAAGAAAAAAAACCACGCCTGTCATAAAGGGAGTTAGACACTTCATCTGACTTCTTCCTCAGAGCCACCCTGAAACTCTCGGATAATTACAGTTCTTTCTTTGGTTCAAAGTGCAGAAATGATTATTTAAGCTGACAGACGATTGGGTGATGGTTCAAAACTCAAGGACGGGGGCCAGCGGGATGGTGCAGAGGGCAGAGTGTTTGCCTCGCACGTGGCCGACCCTGGTCCACTTGTATAGTCCCCTGAGCACTGCCCGGATTAATTCCTAAGTGCGGAGCCAGGAGTAACCCCTGAGCATCTCCAGGCGTGGCTCCAAACCAAAACCAAGAAACAAGCAAAACTCAACGGACCATGAGCCCAGGTGCAGGAGAGAGCTCGGGGCGTCGGGCCCGGCAGAGAGCAGCTGGCAGGCTTCCCTGAAGAGAACTCTGCTTTCAGAGGCGCTTTGGGAGGAGGGACGGTCTTCCCCGGCTGTCCTCAGAAGGCCTGGGGGCCCGCAGTGTGAGCAGCTTGGGCATAGCTTGGGACCAGCACCGCAGGGTCTGGGCGGCACTGCATCCCAGGGGCCTCACTGAATTACCAGACTCTGCGGTGCTGGAGCGATAGCACAGTAGGGCGTTTGCCTTGCATGCGGCCGACCCGGGTTCGATTCTTCTGTCCCTCTCGGAGAGCCCGGCAAGCTACCGAGAGTATCTCGCCCGCACGGCAGAGCCTGGCAAGCTCCCCATAGTGTATTAGTTATGCCAAACACAGTAACAACCAGGCTCACAACGGAGACGTTATTGGTGCCCACTCAAGCAAATCGATGAACAACGGGATGACAGTGACAGTGACAGTGACTGGTGCCTGCTCGAGCAAATCGTTGAGCAACGGGATGACAGTGCTACGACAGACAGTGCTACCAGGAGTCTAGGGACCCCCAGGGATTCACCCAGGGGTGATGCAGGGAGAGACTGACGTGAAGCCTCGCTTGTACGCTAACCACTGTGCTCTCTCCCAGGCCCATGCTCAGTGGTTGTTTTTATGGGTGCAGCCCTTAGGGGTACTGCCTCATAGCACATGGGGTAGTTTCCCAGGCTCAGGAAGGGGGAAGCAATGCCACCATCCCCCGCCCAAGCTGCTCCCGATTCCTGGACTTCTGAAGGCTCCTCCTCCCCCTCCAGCTGGCCACGGCACCCTCGAGCCTCCTGTGAAATGTGGACGTGTGCACCCTTAGAGCCTGCTCGAGGAGCCCCAGGGAGACCAGGGGCACCAGAGCCTGGCAGCACCACTGTAGCCAGGGCAACAGAGCCCCTGGCCAGACAGACGCACCTCTGCTCTCTGCCACACACGCGCCTTCCTTCTCCATGTTGGGCGTTTAAGGCAATTCAAGTGAACCAACACCCAAAGAAGTCATGCAGAAAGGCAAAAACTGCAGGCTGGAGGGAAAAGGCAGGGCTGGTTGGATGTGGCAGAGGCAGGGATGGAATGAGTGCCGGGCACATGAGTGGAGACCCCGGCACCCAACGCCACTAGGGGGGCTAAAGGGCGACTCTGATGAGCATCGGGAGACTAACCCCCACCAGTGTGTAAGGGCCAGTGAGCCGAAGACTTGTCGCTCACGGCGCTCCCGGAACGGAAATGAACCGAGATAACCCCACCCAGAGAAGAGACTGAATCCTTGCCCCCAGTGCTGGGGATCACCCAGGGTGTGCCCGCTCTCTCTGGGAACACGCCTCCATCACAGACCGAACGGCACGCGTCCCTCAGGCTTACAGGCAAGCTGGCGACTGTAAACCTCAAAGTGGCGCGGAGGAAAAGTCAAAACCAGAGCTGACAAGGAAGACGCTGCCTTCCTGAGTCCTCAGACCCAAGATTGAAGGAGCATTTGTTTCTAATGCATGGGTAGGTTCCAGATAATTCTGGGAAAAGCTCATAGAAAACAGCTTTCAAGGTGATTCTATAATTTTTGTGAAATGCAAAGACTCAAGAAGGGAAAGATCAGCTCAAAGAACAGAGTGAGGGACTCACCCACCGAGAAGGCTTATTACCGAGTCCTGGGAAGTAAGACTCAAAGGCAAGTAGATCAGCGGAAAAGAGCGAGAATTCCTTTACAAATATCATGGAGTCATTTTTATTAGTGAGAAAGATTACATTTTGAAATGATTTTTTTAGATAAATGGCATTTTAAATTTTCCTTCTTTTCTGGGGGTACACAAATAGAAAATACCTTTAAAAATGAAATACATCAGATAGGAAGGATCCTTCAGCATAGAAGCGGACCAATTCCACTAGTCTCAAAAAGACGCCACTGAACCTCCCTGCATAGACCAGTCTAGCTGAAGACATCGGGACCTTCTCAGAAAGGGGGCGGGCAGCCTCCCCTTTCTGCGAAAGGCAGCGCAGCCCTCAACCACACCCAACACCCGGCAGAGGCACAGTCCAGCCCCCAACCTGAGCCTCAGCAAGCCCCCAGGCCATCAAATCATCCCAGCTGCTCAGCTCCTAGAGTGCGTGGCCACATATGTGACCACGTGACACCTTCAAATCTCACCTACTATCAGCCCAGAAGGACCACAGCAAATTTGATGGGAAAGTGTGTAGAAGGCCACCAAGTTCAACGAGCAGAACCAGCCCAGAAAGTTCCTAGACAGTGACCTTAACCACAAGATTGTGAAATGTAACAATGGCCACAGACTGACTTTTACTGATATATCTTGTAAATCATTGTCATCCCGTTGCTCATCGATTTGTTCGAGTGGGCACCAGTAACGTTTCTCATTGAGAGACTTATTGTTACTGTTTTTGGCATATCCAATATGCACGGGGAGCTTGCCAGGCTCTGTAGGGTGGGCTCCATACTCTCGGTAGCTTGCCGGGCTCTCCGAGAGGGGCGGAGGAATCAAACAGGTCTGCCACGTGAAAGGCAAACACACAACCCACTGTGCTATTGATCTTGTAAAAATCCAGTTGCCTTTGTGTTGAAACAAGCAATATGACATGAATTTATTTGTGCCTTCTCAGGGGTCAGGCTTGTGGGGGGTGGGAAGCTGGGGACACTGGTGGAAGGAAGGCCACATTGACGGTTGGTGTCGGAACTCTGAATGCCTGAAACAACTGCATTATGTACAGTGTGGTTTAAAAAGTTCAGGCCAAGCTTGTCTAGGGGAACAGCGTGAGAGGTGAGGGTCCCGCTGGGCGTGCTGCTGGCTGTAGCATGACTGGAACCCAGGACCCACCCTCTCTACACACTTTCCTGGGAGCTGTGCGTATCCTGGTTTTGATATAATATTTCTGTTCCTTTCCTTCACTCCCCTTCATTGAGCCATGAACTGTACGTCCCACGAGCGTCGTTCCCACGTGTCTGCACATCTCAAGAGGAACCATTCTGCTCTGCGAAAACAAAACAAGGAAGGAATGCAGAATTCCCACAATGAGCAAAAGGCAGAGACCACTTTTTAACTCTGGGAAGCATCTAGAAGCTCAGGGAGCTACTGAAGGGTCAGCTCTGTTTCACTCTTGGGGGGAAGCAAGCACCCCTCCTTTGTCTGTGGCCAGGGGGTGCTGTCTTTCACCCCGTCTTTTCTTGCCCTCGGACCCCAGCACTCATGGACACCTGGTAACCTGGGCCTCACCGACATTGGATGACAGAGGAGCTAAGAGCTGCATTTCCCACCGTGGTGGTCGAGAAGGAGCTCTTGTGAGCTGCTGTCCAGCCCCCAGACCTGTGTCCAGGCCAGCTGCCTGGACATGCGCCCTGGCCCACCGCAGGGGGACGCCCGTGAGCTGAGCTGGCACTGGGCACGACACCAAGTCCCTTTCCAGTCTTGCCCTTGGGTCTTGCACCACTTAGCAAATGAACCCAAGCTGACCTGTCGCAGAAGGGAAGCTCAGCTCCCTGACGGCCGGCCGCCCCCGAGGGACAGTCCCTCAGTCAGTCTGCACCCCCCAGAAGGACCAGAACCCATAGGAATCTGAGCTCAGGAGCTATAATAGATGACAAGTGGCCGCTGTGCCCAGCTTCTAGGCGGACTCGCCCGATGCTCGGAAGCAGGTTAGTGATTAGCCCTCCTCGGAGACTTGCAGAAGCAGGACCGCTAGAGGGACCCCTGGGCATTTTGGGGGGGTCCCTAGAAACCACAGGCCCCGAAAACACAGCAGGTGCGATTCCCTGGGCCCCATCTCAGACTCCTCTGCCCTGTTGGCCCTTCTAGCAACGCTCAGAATTCCCGCCGACACCCCGGCCTCCTTTGTGGCACGGCGGTTCCGCCCAGCAAGACTGAACAGAAACTAGCAGCGTGTGAGAGGAGCGAGGGGTGCTCCTCTCACAATGAGCACCCCTCAATGAGCACCTTGACCCAAACAGACTCAACACACGGCGGGCGCGAGGCCTGAGCGCGACCACTGAAACTTTATGACGTGCCTGTCAGGCTGATGGGCCGGGAGGGGTGGGGTGGGGGCGGGGACGGGGAGGGCGGGAACTCCGGTGGGGGGACGTTGGCGCTGGTGGTGGGGAAGGTGTTGAAATATCACGTGCCTAAAACCCAACGATCAATCACTTTTTTTTTCTTTTGGGGTCACACCCGGCGATGCTCAGGGGTTACTCCTGGCTTTGCACTCAGGAATTACTCCTGGCAGTGCTTGGGGGACCATATGGGATGCCGGGGATTGAACCCGGGTCAGCCATGTTCAAGGCAGACGCCCTACCCGCTGTGCTATCGCTCCGGCCCCCGATCAATCACTTTTAACATCACGGTTCTTTAATAACTCTTTAAAAATAGGTTCCCCAGAAGAAGGCCCTGGAGCTGCTCCCGCCCCTTCCTCCTGCGTGTCCTGAACCCGGCCGGGAGCGGGGTCTGCGCGTGATTCCTAAGGCGCAGAGCACCACCTGCCTTCGTCAGCAAGCAGAGTACCCGGCCTCCGGACACGGAAGAATGGCGGGAACGGCCCAGTGCAGACACACGGGCTGTCCGGGCCAGAGTGAGCTGAGACCTGCAGGATGTGGACGCTCACCCACCTGGCCCTGACCCCCCGGTGGCCCAGGGGTCCCGTCCAGCACGGCCGCAGAGGGGCGGTCTCCTCTCTGCCCTGCTGAAACCGCTTCAGGGGCGTTTTCAAGCCCATATACTTGCGGTGGCGCGGTCTGCGGGCGCCCAGCCCCTCTCCCTGCACCCCCGTCTCCGCCCTCGCGCCTGCCGTGTCCAAGGGAGCCCTCTGGTGCACCCCACTTCCTGTAGGTTCCCGACCATGACTCTTTCCTCCGGACGCTCCTGGGCCCACCCGTGATCCCTGAAGCACCGTATTGCCAACACCCCCTCCGGGGGGCCTCCAAGCCTTCCCTGGGAGCTGGGGGGGGTTTCGTCTGTAGACTCGTGTCCCCCACAAAGTGGGTGGTTGTTTCTAGCCTCTGTCCCCCCCCGCAAACAACATGCACCCAACAGCTGCCCAACCCTTGATTCATTAGCAGAGAAACCGCCGTGCCTGATCTCGGGTCACTAGTGTGATATTGGGGTGCTCAGCCCTGCCTGCTCCCGAGGGGGCCCCTGGGCCCCACTTCCTGTGGGCCTCTCTGCTTGGCCATTCCCCCCAGGGCTCCTGGGGCCGGTGGCATCCAGGACCTTCTGTGGTCCCCATGTCTGCGGGTCTCAGAGCCCCCCTGCCCAGAGAGGACCCACCCAGTTTCTTGAGGTATTTGGGGCCCTCCGCCTTTAGGGGTGCAGAAAACCCCACTCCCCGTTGACTTGAGAGGGGAGGAGAGCCCCCATGTCCCCTGCAGACCCCGTGCCTTCTCATCTAAGGGTTTGGACTTTGTACGTATTTCATATCATCTTTTCCGCAGGAAAAAAAAAATAAATCTTTATGCCCCAAAGTGTTTTGCCCAAAGCATAATAAAAAAGAGTTGAGTGGGGCCAGAGAGGTAGGACGGGGTTCAAGCGTTTCCTTTGCACATCGCCGACCCCCGTCTGACCCCCAGCACTGCCAGATATGATCCATTAGTTTTTGGTGGTGGGGGAGGGGGGAGGGGTTGGGCCACGCCTGGCTTTGCACTCAAGGCTCATTCCTGGTGGGGCTCAGAGGCCCGCAGAGATTGAACTTGGGTCAGAGGTGTGCAAGGCAAATGCCGCGCCACCCCCCCCCCCCCATGCTGTCCCAGTTCCAGGAGTGATCCTTGAGCACAGAGCCAGGAGTAAGTCTTGAGCACCACTGGGCATGGTCCTAAACTAAAATAAGACAAAACTTCTAGGGGAGAGAGAGAGAGAGAGAGAGAGAGGGAGAGAGGGAGGGAGAGAGAGAGAGAGAGAGAGGGAGAGAGAGAGAGAGGGAGAGTGAGAGAGAGGGGGGAGAGAGAGAGAGGAGAGAGAGAATGGAGAGAGAGAGTGAGAGAGAGAGGAGAGAGAGAAGAAAGAGAGAGAGAGAGAGAGAGAGAAAGTGTCTTTGAAGTCACGGGAGCAGAATTCTGCCTTTCCTGCGGCCACTGTTGCCTGGGTCCGACTCCAAGTCACTCTACCTGGCAGCCGGGGGTCAGCGGAGCGATGCTGCAGGCGTCAGGGGTCCAGTGCCCGGGGCCCGGCCATGGCTCCAGCCCCTGCGAGGGGAAGCCCTCCACAGCGTCAGAGAGACGCAGGGACGGGCTGGGGTGACGGCCCCCCGGCAGGAGTGAGGACACGGGGTTCCCAGGCCTCCCGTGTCCTCCCGTCCCCTGGCCCCTGCCATCCTATGAGACGACAGCAGGACAAGAGGCTGGCGGAACCCAGAACCCCTCCTCGGGCCCCGCCCTGGGGAGAGCTTCTCGGGGAGCCAGCTGCTCCCGAGGGACGGCGAGGGCGAGCCCCCCGGCAGCTGCTCTTCCCTGGCTCGATCGCTGAGCGCCGCTTTGTGTTTCCGAGCCTGCTGGCACGGGGAGGGGGCGGGGGTGGGGGGCGCTGCCAGCTCAGCCCGGGCCCAGCCCAGCTTCTCTGCGGAGGGCTGATGAGTGCCCCCCACCCCCATGTCAGGGTCTTCCCACGCAGCGGACCCAGCTTTTCTCTTTAGCCCGTGATGGCCCCCTGGAGCCCCAGAGTTGGGGGGGGGGTGCTGGGAACTGAAGAGAGTTAGAGGCAAAGGAAGGTTGAGTCCAACCACGCAGGGGGACCACTGAGCACAAACACGGGTTTGCAGGGCCGAGTTAGGAGCAAGGGCCCCTGGGCTCTGGTGAGGAACGGAGACGTCCGGTCTCAGGCATGGGCTGGGACTAGGAGTGCAATGGCGCTGACTCGTGCCTGTATGTGTACACACACATGCTTGTGCATACACACGTGCATACTCACGCACATGTACACACATGCACACGTGCACACACATGTATACATATACATACACAAGCAAATACACACACGTATACCTATGCACACACGCACACACGTATGTGCACACGCATATGCACATGCACACACTCACACACGCATGTACACACATGCACATATACACATGCATGCCTATGCACACACATGTACATGCACACACGCACACACAAGCACGCACGCATGCATGCACGTATATACATGTGCACACACTGGCACGCACTCACGCACACACACACACACACACACACACACCACACTTCCTGTAGTTTGGCACCTTCAGTGTCAGCCATTTGTCCTACCAATGCAAGCCCACTGGAGCTGACATCCGGGAAACGCTTGTCCTGTGGGCAGTGACTGTCTGGACTCGTCCACGTGCTCTTGCTCCCCGTGTGGCCATCCTGGCCCTGACTCTGAGCCTCGGTGAGACTAGACTAGGGCTGGCGAGAGGAAGGGCGGGGCCGGGTCGTCTGCAGATGTTAGGCAGCCGTGAACAATTCCCGATTCCCGACGGGAGAATACACGCTGAAAGCTTTACAGAAAAGGTTTGACCCCTGGCCCCCGAGCTCACACCTTTCCAGGCGAGTGTGGACGTGGCTCCGTCTCCCGAAAGGCCAGCCCTCCCCTGCGTGTCTGTTGTATGTCCATGAGCACTGCGATGGGCCAGGCCCTGGTCTGTGGGAACTGGCTCGCCTCCCCCTGCGCCCCCATCAGGAATGGGTCGCCGCCTTCTTCCTGGACCACCCATCAGAAGCTCTCTCTCTCATTGGATGCCAACCTAATCAGCTGAAAAGACTTTGAAACAATCTCCTGAAAAGTAGGTGGCAACAAATATAAAAAGAGTAGAAGACAATGAATAAGAAAAATTAAGATTCGATCTGTGAGATCCAATAATATGATAGATTTCATTGGTTTTCTACTGGGAGGAGGAGGAAGCAGAAGAAATAGAGAAGAGAATACATATAATATTTATATGCTATCACTGTATCACTGTCATCCTGTTGTTCATTCATTTACTCGAGTGGGCACCAGTAATGTCTCTATTCCTCCCAGTCCTGAGATTTTAGCAGCCTCTCCTTATTCGTCTTTCCCAATGATTGGAGGCTCTTTCAGGGTCAGGGGAATGAAACCTATTGTTACTGGTTTTGGCATATCGAATATGCCACAGGTAGCTTGCCAGGCTCTGCCCGTGCAGGCAGGAAACTCTCGGCAGCTTGCCAGGCTCTTTGAGAGGTATATGTGTGTATATGTATATATATTTATATATATACATACACATATATATACATATATGTGTGTATATATCACTTGTATCACTTGTCATCCATTGATCTTCAATTTGCTCGAGCAAATGATATATGATATGTGATATATGACATATTATATGACATATAATATTTATGACATATATAAATATTACATATATAACACAGGCTTCTCTTAGGATGGAGAGAGCTCTACAGACATCCTAGCACTGGACACAAAAGCATGAAAGTACACATCTCAAGAAGGGAGATGCAGGCTACACATGTGCTCGGCCACGTGGGCACAAGCAGCACATGGGCTCAGGCAGCATATGCACGCTCTTCCTTTGTTCAAGGTGGCCTTTTATAGGGTTTCTTCAACCTGCCCCCACGTGGGGTTTCTTCCCAGGTAAAAGTCCGTTGCTAAGGAGGTTACCAGGGAGGTTGGGAGTGGTGATGGTCTTCTTTGGGCTGGGTCACATTTTAATCAGATTAAGCTAGAGGTCTGAGAGTTTGAGGAATTCGAGGAACTTCATGGGGAGGGGTCCAACCTCCTCAGGGTCTGCTGAAGTTCTTATCAGGTCTGTTTTCTGTATCCACAGGGTGGGTCAGTCTCAGAATTCTCCTTCCCAGAGACTTTGTTAATCTAAGTTACATTGCCAAGGGCCTTTCCCTATCTACCTGCCTACATCACCCCTAATAAAGCTCTGGCATCCAATGCCCTGGTCAGACTAGTGACAGCATATACAACACTGAGTCCCAAAGACTAGACTGCTTACTTTGTATTCAATAAAACTAGCTTTACCTGAATTACCCAAAGGGGTACCTTTTAGATCAAGATTAGAATACATTTATTCAATCACCTCTGTAGAATTAGGATCTGATTCTTGTAAAAAGCAAGTTACAGAAGCATGTTTTTCTCTCCACCTTCAATTTAAAATTTGCCAGAAGATATAACAAACGGGACTCCGAGCCAGGCTGTTTCCCCTTGGGGTGCCCCAGAGGGGGGCGGGTGAGAACCCTCCCCACCCAAAGGGACCCAGCCCAGCAGCCAACCTCCACTACGCAACCACGGCCATGCTCCAGGCTGCTTTCCGGACACATTATAAGACACTTCCTACTCATTTTCCGTAATTACCACACCATATTTGATGGAGTTCAGATGGTAGGCAACAAATCATATATATATATATACATATATATATGTACATATATATGTATATGTATATATATATGTATATGTATATGTATATATACACACACACACCTCTCAGAGAGAGAAAGTATCTTGCCCACACGGGCAGAACCTGGCAAGCTACCCGTGGCATATTCGATATGCCAAAACCAGTAACGCTAGGTCTCATTCCCCTGACCCTGAAAGAGCCTCCAATCGTTGGGAAAGACGAGTAAGGAGAGGCTGCTAAAAATCTCAGGGCTGGGAGGAATAGAGACATTACTGATGCCCTCTCGAGTAAATCGACGAACAATGAGATGACAGTGATACAGTGATGATATATATAGTATTTCCGAACTGAGGGATACAGTTTCTAGATTGAAGGGCTTTCTTTTAAGTGCTCTTCATAATTAATGAAAACAGATCCATGCCAAAGCTCACTACTGGGAAGTGCAGAGCCCAGATGAAGACAAGATTCTAGAACATACCAGAGAGTTGGATAGAGAATGATTCCATTTCCAGGACACGGAGAAGGGAGTGGAAGGGCCTGTTTTCATTGTAGAATTCTTAACCAAGCCAGCTGTATTTGAGGATAGAGTGAAAGTGTTTCAAGCATGAGGCTCTCCGACGGTATCTTATGGCCCGGACTCTGTGGGGAAACAACTCAGCTGTGTTCCAGCAAAGCACAGGAGAAAACTCCAGGGGAGAGAAGGCTCTGGAAAGCCGGAGAGAGAAGCCTCGGGGAGACGGTGCAACCTCAAGGTGATGTGTCAGTATTCCCAAGGGCGTCTGTGCAGAAGAACGGGAGAATAACCAGAGCAGAGAGAAACCCAGGCCAGCACTGGGGGGTGGGGGGGGCCGCGTGCGCCGACACCAGCGCCCTGTGTTCCCTGGGTGTGAACGTCCTTGTGCAGACCAGACCGTCCTCTGAGCTACTCACCAACTTACTTCTTTTCTCCTCCCCGTATATCTGTGCCCCCCACCCCACCAAGATCAAGGATGTTCATCTGTTACGTACAATGTTGCATCATCAGTTGCTGATGTTGTTTACTTCCTGGGCTTGATTCACTTCTAAGAGGTTGAGAGGAAGAGAATCCGAACATGACATTTCATTATAAGGCTTTGCAGTACCATTTGACCCCTTAAATCATGTACACAGATCAGTCTGATTAAAAACATCTTAGTGGATGTGTGCCAGTCTCTGTGGTGTGAGGTGGTATCTCATGGTTGCTTTGATCTGCATCTCCCTGATGATTAGTGACGCAGAGCATTTTTTCATGTGCCTTTTGGCCATCCGTATATCTTCCTTGGGAAAGTTTCTGTTCATTTCTTCGCCCCATTTTTCTGATGGGGTTGGATATTTTCTTCTTGTAGAGTTCAACCAGTGCCTTATATACCCTTGATATCAACCCCTTACCAGATGGGTATTGGGTGAATATCCTTTCCCATTCTGTAGACTGTCTTTGTATTCTGGTCACTGTATCTTTTGTGGTGCAGAAGCTTCTTAGTTTAATATAGTCTCATTTGTTTATCCCTGTTTCCATTTGATTGATCAGTTGCGTGTCATCTTTGAAGATAGCTTTAATATCGTGGAGGGTTTTGCAGACTTTATCTTCAATGTACCTTATGGATTCTGGGTCTGGGTTCTCGAACATTGTATGATGGAAACACAAGCATGAAATTTTGTAAATCTGTAACTGTGCCCTCACAGTGATTCACTAATTAAAAAAAATTTTTATTTTAAAAAATAAAAACATCTTAAATTGCATCGATAATGAAAATCAGCATTCATTGCTCCCAAATAGAAAATTTTATAAAACAAAGTACAGAGTTAAAATGAACACAAAGGGAAAGGAACACACATAGAACTGTGTTCTCCCCGGCGTAGCTTGCTTTCACTTCACTCACAAGGGTTGGCGGCTGCTCATCTATGTGATTCCTTTTATTAAAAACCTGAGACCACATAACAAAAATGTAAAGTCTTTCCCTAAATCAAGCTTCTTCACCACTGGGTGCTGTGCTTAGTACCTGGCGTCTCATAGCTTCTCTAAAAATAATTGATTTCAATTAAAGCAACCTGGTCCGCTAGGAGTAGCTTTCCTTGGACCTCCCCAAAGCCCTCCTCTCCTTTACGAAGAGCTTCCATCTCTGTGAAAAACATTTCTGATTTTTCTGTAAGACTTCACAAAGGCCTCAGTCATTAACTTGCTTAATGTTCCCTTCCGAAGGATCCGTAAGATAAATTCCTCTCTGAATCTGCTACTTTAAAAAAGTCAGTCTTCCCATGAAATGGTATCAGACAAGGAGAATTATGTAACTGGACTTTTTTTTTTTTTTTTTGCCTTAGTGCCATGGGCTAAAAGTCTTATTCCTATTAGGCAGGTAACCTGGTTTCCCTTTAATTTAAGGGATTCTCCTGAAGCCTTTGTAAATGAGGAGGTGGAGAGACACCGGCTTTCTCCATTCCCTAAGATGCTGGCTTTAATTGGGTATTTCATCTCAAGGGTCTAACTTCCATTTTCCATGCCTTCCAAAGCTGCCGGTGGGAGAGGCTTTACGTCTTGGGAACAGATGCCCGGGCACTGGGATGCCCTGAGAGTTACACAACGACAGCAGCTCCACGGGCTTCGTGAGGAGGAGACGGTCCCTCTCCTGTTGGCTAACTGGGTCGGACACGCACTTGCTGGTCTCCGCGCTGGGCCCAGAACCCTCACAACCACACCCACCAGTACAGACGCCCTTGGGCAGTCAGCCCCAGGTGCCCTGGGCATTGGGACATACTGTGATGCGGAGCTGGCAGAGGCCCACTGCCTCTGTTCCCCTTCCATGGTGCCTTCTCAGTGCAAACAAAGGATGTGAGTGAACTGGGAGGAGATCCATCGCTGTGCCGCCACGTCCAGCGCATGCCTCCGAGCCCTCGGCCACGCAGCCACCATCTCCTCGTCTCAGTAAACCCTCCGTCCTCAGTGCTGATTAGTTCTGCTCCCTTCAGTCCTCCCTGCAGAAGTGACAGACTCGGCATTGGCCTGGATGCCACCATTTATAAACACCAGGATTTACATTACTGCACAAAGGCAGGTTGGCCCCACCTTGCAATTATTTTATTTTATTTTATTTTATTTGCTTTTTGGGTCACACCCAGTGATGCTCAGGGGTCACTCCTGGCTCTGCACTCAGGAATTACCCCTGGCCATGCTCAGGGGACCATATGGGATGCTGGGAATCAAACCCGCGTCGGCCGTGTGCAAGGCAAATGCCCTACCCGCTGTGCTATCACTCCAGCTCCCCTTACAATTATTTTAAAAATTCGACTATTTAGCTGTGATGCTAGTCCACTTCTTTGTCATGCTGCTTGGCTCTCTCACGCCTCAATATCTTCACTCTCTTTCTTGCATTTCTGTTTTGTGTTTTGTATGTTCTGAGAAAACAGGTGTCCCCTATAATGTTGGTTAAAATGGTTGTTCACAGAATATGTTCACTTTAACCATTTTATAGTGATACAAAATGCCATGAATCTCCAAGAAGGTTTTCCCTGGTTTTGTTTTAATTAATCTGAGTGAGGGCTGAAGCGATAGCCGGTAGGGCATTTGCCTTGCACGCAGCCGACCCGGGTTCGATTCCCAGCATCCCATATGGTCCCCTGAGCACCGCCAGGAGCAATTCCTGAGTGCAGAGCCAGGAGTGACCCCTGAGCATCAATGGGTGTGACCCAAAAATTAATTAATCTGAGTGAGTAGAAGAGGCTCATCCAGCAAGAGATAAAAAAAAAACTATCCCTCTGGGAACTGCCCTCTGGATACGTCTGATTTCAACAGATTTCCATTGCAGGAGCAAATCCCCAAGTAAAAAAAAAAGATATTCATAAACATGTTATACCTGTCACAGATGAAAGCATCAGTCCAGACGTCCTCACTGAAGTGGCAGTCATTTTGAAGTCCGCCCCAGTCTTTTTTTTTTTCTTAATATTTTTATTTCATTGAATCACCATGAGTATTGAATCACTGTGAGAACAGTTACAAGGCTTTCAGGATCAAGTCTCAGTCACACAATGATCAAACACCCATCCCTTCACCAGTGCACGTTCCACAACCAAGAACCCCAGTATACCCCCCCCACCCACTCCCCCTCTGCCTGTGTGGCAGATGATTTTAACTTTACTCTCTCTTTACTTTGATTACATTCAGTTTTCGACAAAAAAACCCACTATTATGATTTGGAGTTTGTCCTCCAACAATCAGACCTGTCAAATTGGCATCACTAGATCATGTTTTCTATTGCTGATAACAAAGAGCATATGATGCTGCATGGTCGAGAAAGGGGCCACCCAGTTTTGGGATTCTGCTATTTCAGTAATTAAGCCCAGAGGTATTTCTGCCAGCAGCTGCTGCATTCCAAGATTGCTTTGTGTGTCTCTGGGATCATGGCGGTTCAGGGTCCGAGGAGCTGTTCATGGGCAGCCATTCGGGGTCTGGTTCTGCGCCCCCCTCCCCATTTCGAGATTCCCAACATGTCCAACACTGCAGGCTCCTACATCATCTCTGTCCAATTGGCTCTGAAAGGTGGCGGTCACCAGGCTGCCACAAAGGGGAGAAGGCCGAGGGACAAAAACCCTTCCCCTCCCGGATTGCGTGGGGCCGTAGCTTAGTTCACAGTCAAGGAGTCTATCTGCCGGCAGCCGCTGCATTCCTAGATTGGCTGCTGTGCCTCTGGAGTAGTGGGCGCTCAGGGGTGGTAGAACCATCCCTGGGCGGCTTTTTGCGTATCTGGAAAGGTTGCGCGGCCGCGTAAGCAGAAATTGTCCCAGTCCCACATACCGGAGCTGTGTTAGTAGAAGCTCAGTGTCACTGGGGCTCCGTCAGGAGAAGGCAGGGAGACGGCACCTTCTCCGTCTGGCACTCCGGTGTTGTTGGCCCGGCCTGGGGTCCGAAGCATTCTCTGGCTTGCGGTGCCTGCCGGCACGGATTCTTCACTGCTAAGTGCAGCAAGATGGCTCCGGGGGCGGGTTGAGAGTGTGACTTCCAGTGGCGGGGCGGGCTACAGCTGGAATCCGCCCCAGTCTTAATCTTGGACCCAGGATAATAGGATGGCGAAGAAACAAAGTCATGGGTACAAGGATCAATGAACTCATCTTTTGTTTTCTTTGGGACTCTGTTTAGGACTTACTCTTTGTTCTGTGCTCAAAGACCATATGCAGGGTCGGGGAGAGACCTGAGGTCAGCTGCATGCAAGGGACGTGTCTAACCCCTGGACTATCTCTCCAGCTCTAAGCGTTTTGTCCTTTTGAAAGGCCTCCTCGGTGTAAGTCAGTAAAAAAATATTGATGCTTCAGTTGAGGATGCAGTAGTAGTCTCCTTATGGGGGATTCGATCAAACCCAGGATTGAGATATAGCACTGTCGTCCCGTTGCTCATTGATTTGCTCGAGCGGGCACCAGTAAGTAACGTCTCCATCGTGAGACTTGTTGTTACAGTTTGTGGCATATCAAATATGCCATGGGGAGCTTGCCAGGCTCTGCTGAGCAGGCAGGATACTCTCAGTAGCTTGCTGGGACGGAGGAATCGAACCTGGGTCGTCCATGTGCAAGGCAAACACCCTACCCGCTGTGCTATGGCTCCAGCCCAGATGTTTGTTGAGGGAGTATTAAATTAACGATTGCCCTGTCAAGCAATGTTGAGCTGAACAATGAGATGGTTGGCTATTGAGTTGTCAAATTCTTTATTCAAGTGGATTTCTCAAGAAATGTATTCGATAAGAACAACTGCAACATCAAAGACACAACAGACACATGCCAAAATATCACTCCTAACTGGAGTGTCTCGGTCATCTTAGGAGACGTGGAATGATTCTTGTGATGAGCAGAGCCTTGTTGAAATGGGCTCAGACACGGAGGGGATTTTTTTTTCTTTTATGTCAACAAAATGTCTCCCTGCTTTATAAAGTCCTTGTTTTCTTTTCTATTTTGTTTTTCATACTTCTAAGGCAGGCGCCATCTTTTAAGAGGATGATTATCCGTTTTTTTTTTTTTTTCTTTTTGGGTCACACCTGGCGATGCTCAGGGCTTACTCCTGGCTCATGCACTCAGGAATTACTCCTGGCGATGCTTGGGGGACCATATGGGATGCCGGGGATCGAACCTGGGTCGGCCGCGTGCAAGGCAAACACCCTCCCCGCTGTGCTATTGCTCCGGCCCCAGATTATCCGTTTTTAATGTAGGAAATAACACAGCTGACTCACTGCCGGGAAGCAGGCGACAGCAGTTGCTGTTTGGCCCTGTCTTCCTGGAGCGCACACACGCTCGCTCCTCGCCAATCAGCGCTTGCTGGGCTCCATGAGGCGAGAGCTGTTCTCACATAAACTCCCGGAGAAGACAGGTCCAGCGGGTCTCAGCCAAGGAGCAACTCTGCTGCCGTGTTGCGCTTGGTCCTGGGTGTTTTACTTTATATTTCACTTCTGCTAGAGCGGCATCTTTTCACAGTTCCCACCTGTCTGATGGTTGTACACGTCGACAGACACAAGTCAACACCCCCATGTTCCGGGGTAGTTCGGGGATGTTTAGTACCTCTTATAAGCGAGGGTTTTTTGTTTGGGTTTTATTTGGGGTCCCCGTGGTGCCTAGGGGGTCACTTCCTGTGGACTCAGGGGACCGTGGGATGTCACATTAAACCTGGGGCTCCTGTAGGGGAAGCGTGTGCCGCAGCCTTCGAGTCACCTGCCTGGCCCTGACATTTGCCTGCTCTGCCTCTGTTGACTCGAACAGACCCTGGCACTGGTGAGCCTCTTTACAATTACCCACTCTTCAGTTATGATGCTAGTCCACTTCTTGGCCATCCTGTTCGGCTCTCTCTCTCCTCAATATCTCCACTGTCTTTCTTGCATTTCTTTTTTTGTGTTTTGTATGTTCTGAGAAAACAGGTGTCCCCAATAATGTTGGGTAAAATGGTTGCTCATAGAACATGCTCACTTTAACCGTTTTGTAGTGATACAAAACTGTGCCAATATTTGTTTTTGTTTTTGTTTTTTTGTTTTTGGGTCACACCTGGCGATGCACAGGGATTCCTCCTGGCTTTGCATTCAGGAATTACTCCTGGCGGTGCTCAGGGGACCATATGGGATGCTGGGATTTGAACCTGGGTCGGCCGCATGCAAGGCAAACGCCCTACCCGCTATGCTATCACTCCAGCCCCAAAAACTGTGCCAATAGTTGGGGTCAGGTCTCCTGCTAAAGTCTGGAGGCTGCCCCTCTGATGGGGACCGAAGGGAATTCCCAAAGGGTTCGCCTCACTCTCAGAGGAGATTACTCATGATCTTAACCACAGTAGCAAAAGACCAGTGAATCAACTCAACAGTCAATTACAAAGGGGGGGGGTCCAGTATTAGCTGGTTCAGTATTAACATCAGTTGGGAATAACCAAAGCAGTTTTTTCTGATGTAGACATTTTCACTGTCACTGTCATCCCGTCGCTCATCCATTTGCTCGAGCGGGCACCAGTAACGACTCCATTGTGAGACTTGTTACTGTTTTTGGCATATCGAATATGCCACGGGTAGCAACCCAGGTCAGCCGCATGCAAGGCAAACACCCTACCTGCTGTGCTATCGCTCCAGCCCAATGAAGACACAGAGAAGTTAATGTCTATTCTGTGACAGAATTAAATCAGATGACATGGAGTTCTAACGTGTAAAATTTAAAGAGTTTTAATAGAAATTAAGGTCATGCAAGATAAGAAGTGAAGAGGAGAACAAGGCCAGAATGCAGAAGTATCATGAAATCGCAGACTAAAATCACAGCACTGGGTGGAAGACATTTCAGAGCAGAGCAATGCTGTAAGACTGAGGTGAAATTATTTGAGCAGAGTAGGAAGCACTTGGAGAGCCGCAGAGCAGGCCCCGGGGTGAGGAGCAGGGAGGGGAGGCCTGAGTGGGCTTGGTTGAAGATAAGACACCGATCAGGAGAGGAGAGAACAGACGGGAGAAATGACCAGGGCAGGTCATCTTGCTTCCTAGTTCCATGACCAAGAGGGACTAGGAAATGTTCCTGAAAACTCAGCTTCAGAGTCTGAGGGAGGGAACTGGTTCAAGAGCAGCGGTGGGGATGCTGGGAGCATTTCCCAGCAGTAAGATGTTGGCAGAGTTTTGAAAGCAGATGGTGACAGGGAGCGATGGAGGCTGGGAGGAACGAAAGACCCAACAGGTGTTTCTCAGAAACAGCCGAATGTCGGGTTAACAGGATCCCAATTAACAGGCTCCGACACTACACGCCACCACCACACGGCCAAAGCCTCTCGCAGCTTCACTCCCCACACCCACAGGACTCTTTGGGGGTAGGGAAAGAGCAAAGAGACTCGCTGGAAGTTTGAAGTTTGGAGGGTGGAAGAACCTCTCCCAGGAGAGCTCCCCACTGCATTATCTCGGCCCTAAGGAAGACAACGTGGAATCTTTTATTTTTATATTTTTGCTTTTTGGGTCACACCCAGCGATGCACAGGGGTTACTCCTGGCTCTGCACTCAGGAATTACTCCTGGCCATGCTCAGGGGACCATACGGGATGCTGGGAATTGAACCCAGGTCTGTCGCATGCGAGGCAAACGCCCTCCCCGCTGTGCTATCGCTACAGCCCCACAACGTGGAATCTTAAGAACACTTTTGCAGTGACAAAGATGCCAGGCCAGGCAGTGCCGGCCAGTGGGGGTGTGCGGTAGGGCCCGCCTCAGCCCCTGACCTCCTTGCTCTTCACCAGTCTAAGCTCTACCTCCCCGTGACATTTCTTCATTTTCTGTTGGGGGGGGGGCATATGCTCTTTGTATGAACGTCAACGACACATGCTCCTTTCTTCCTCACGAATATGTCGGAGCTTCCTGAAGAGCCACTAGAATATTCATAAGCCGTTGTGTCACGCTGTCACTGCTGGGCGTGAAACCAGAACTCCCACCGCCTCTCAGGCTGTGGCCCCCTCCCAGCCTCAGCTGTTTCACAGCCAACCCAGCTTCTCTTTACTAGCTGCTGGCTCCTGGGTTTTATTTTCTAGGGGGACAATACCCCCATCGCCAGAACCATCAATTCCGTCAATTCCATCTTTTCTCAGCCCCTCGTCTGCCTGTATCCTGTGGGTCTACACCCTCCTCTGCACAAACTCTCCCCTTTCTAAAGCCCAATTCTCACATCAATCAAATAACGGTGCTGGTGATGGGAAAATGATGGAGATGTCTGATGATGATGCTACGGAGATTGCAGGATTGTTGGTGGAGATTATACGGCGTGTACAACGGAGCATCAATTTGGACACGGCTGCTGTCTCCTGGGCGAAGGAGAAGTGGGGTGTGTCTGAGCTTGGAAGCGAGGTACAGTCGTTTCAGGAAGGAAGTTGGTAGATCAGCAGGATAAGGCGGGTAAGGGGCTAAGGAAAGAAGGAGTTGCCTGAGTTTTCGGTTCAAGGAACCTAGAAAACTTTCCAGCTACAACAATAATATTGGAGTTCCCTCTTCCATGCTTAAAGAAGGATAATTTCAGGGCTGGAGAGATAGCACAGTGGGGAGAGTGTTTGCCTTGCACGCGGTTGACCCGGGTTCGATTCCCAGCATCCCGTATGGTCCCCCAAGCACCGCCAGGAGTAATTCCTGAGTGCAGAGCCAGGAGTAACCCCTGTGCATTGCCGGGTCATTGCAAAACTAACGAAGTGCAAGTGAGGTTCTAGCGAGTTAGAATGGGTCCGAACCTAGGGACTGATGTCCTCCTAAGCAGAGGGACATGTGGACACAGAGAGATACAGAGAAGTGAAGACAAAACCTGCATTCCCACCAGCCAAGGATGAGGACCCTGGAGAAGGAAGAGAAGGAAGGTAGAGCCCCTGGAATACTCGACTAAAAATTGGCCCTCCCCCTCCCCACCTTGCTCCTAAATGATGAGAGGATCAATTCTGATGGGTTGTGACTGTTTATTCCAGCAACCCCAGAAACTAACGTAACTAACCCGTCTCCTGCATGGAGCAGGAGACGAGGCTCACTCTGCGAGTACCTGCGAGTACTGATTACTTGGTCACAGCAATCTCGGGGGCCCAGATTTCACAGCCTCAGAGGAAAAGGATTTCCTTCCGTGACCAGGAGAAAATGTCCACTTATAACAACTAATGAATAGGAATGTCCACTCACTTTATGTAAGGATGTTGGCCTCAAGAACGCCAACAGAAAATTGTTTGTAAAACTGGAGGCGTGAAAAACACTCCGAAAACACAGGGCAACTTGTGTCAGAGAGACAGACAGTAGGAGGTGTTTGCCTTGCATGAGGCCAACCAAGACTCCACCCCTGGTAGCCCATATGGTCTTCCAAGCACTGCCAGGAGCGATTCACAAACGCAGAACCAGGAGTTAGTCCTAACTACTGCCAGGTGTGGCAAAAAAGGAAAGAAAGAAAGAAAGAAAGAAAGAAAGAAAGAAAGAAAGAAAGAAAGAAAGAAAGAAAGAAAGAAAGAAAGAAAGAAAGAAAGAAAGAAAGAAAGAAAGAAAGAAAGAAAGAAAGAAAGAAAGAAAGAGAGAAAGAAGGGAGGGAGGGAGGGAAGGAAGGAAGGAAGGAAGGAAGGAAGGAAGGAAGGAAGGAAGGAAGGAAGGAAGGAAGGAAGGAAGGAAGGAAGGAAGGAAGGAAGGAAGGAAGGAAGGAAGGAAATACAGAGCAAACCAACTCTCACTCAGTTTGATGTCTGAAGTTGCACCCAAGGGTGTGACGGCTCCTAAGCTGAGAGTAGTTTAAAGGCCTTCACGCCGGCCTCCCCTAATGTCTGCAGAGGCAGAGTCCGTCTGTTTTGGTGAGTAACCATCAGCCGGGCCTCAAAGAACAAGCTCCAAATGAATGCAGAACCAAGGAATAACTCCGCTCTCAGGTATCACAAAACACAGCAGGGAGTAAGGAGCATGTCCCCCGGAGAACACGTGCTCTGATCAGCCAGGTATGGTACAACCCACAGAGACGTCAGCCTCTGAACCATCGCCCGTGCCTGGGGAATGAAACTAGAAGCTCAAGAAACTTTAAGGATGTGAAAGAAGATCTAAGCCATGAACCAAGGGCAAGAGTCTACAACTATGGCCAAGGAGACTTAAACAATCAAATAGAACATATGGGAATAAAAATACAAGGATTTGCCAGATCAGGCCAAGATCTCCCTCGTTGGCCCTCACCCGGCTCACTGACACAGTGGCATCCTTCTCGGAACGAAGTGAGGGGCTTTTATACCCTAACATTATATAAGAGGGGCTCGCGGACCACCCTTCTGGCCGCAGTCTGAGGGGCTTCCCACTGCTTGTACTTAGCTGATCGGTTATGAGTTGGAGTTCCATGTGGGTTGCATAAGAGTTACAGAAGGGTTATATTGGGAGGGCGGGGGGCTTCCCCACAGGCATCTGATTGGTGCCTTAGTTGACCTCACCATGGCTATCTCATTTTTGGGATCGTGACTCAATTCCAGGTATCTGTGCTCAATCCCAGGAATTCTGGAACCGAAACCTGGCCCCAGCTTCTGCTGGCTGCTCTGTGAGCCTGTCGTGGCGCTGCCTCTGCTTCTCTATCCCTCAGGTTCAAAGTCAAGACTCAATTAGACACCACTAGAGAGAGGATTAGTGAGCTCAGAGGGAGACTGGAAGGAATCTGCCCTGTCCAGGCAGGGTTGGGAACTGGGAAGCAATGTTCCAAGGCCTGCAGCGGAGGAAAGCTGACGGTGAGGGCACGCCCAGCCCCTCACAGCTCCAGAAGGGAGACCCCCGTGCCACCTGAAGGGTAATAGCCAGATAGGTCCCAAGGCACGAGGCGCAAAAGGAAATCCACCTGCCAAATTGTAGAGCAATTTTCAGACCTCAAAGATAAAGAAAAGTCAATTTCTTTCAAAAGGATGACAAATTGGAGTGACAGTTGGTTTCTCATCCACAATGAAATAAAGGGCCAGAAGGCAGGAGAATGATAGCGCCAATAGGCAGAGAAATAACAGTCTCATAAAGCTGAATATTCCGTGGGAGAAGAAAATAACTTTCAAGAATGAGGACAAAATAAAGGTCACTTTTAGATGATGAAACACTTTACCACCAATAGAACTTCACGAGAGAAAAACAGCAAAAATGTTTTTCGAACAGAAGGCAAGTTATTAATGTTAAATTAGAAAAAAAAAAAGACCCTGGCACGTTCATAGCCAAATCTAAACAAAATTGATTTCATCAAAATAATGATGTCTTAGAAATTAAGTGTTTCGAGATAGACGTATGCATACTATGCCGTGTGGTGGAGGAATAACTGCAATGCAAGTGTTTTGATGCTACGCAGTGTCCAATGTTTTAATGAGACATTTACATTAAAATTAATTTCTAGAGTAGAACTGTAACACTGTCGTCCCATTGCTCATCGATTTGCTCAAGCGGGCACCAGTAACGTCTCCATTGTGAGACTTGTTGTTACTGTTTTTGGCAAATCGAATACACCATGGGGAGCTTGCCAGGCTCTGCTGTGTGTGCGGGATACTTTCGGTAGCTTGCCAGGCTCTCCGAGAGGGACGAAGGAATCGAAACCAGGTCGGCCTCATGCAAGGCAAATGCCCTACCTGCTGTGCTATCGCTCTAGTCCAAAGAGTAAACACAAATAGAAAAATAATAAAAAGCTATGGAATAAATGAAACCTGTAAAGTGGGGATGGGGAATTAAATAGTAACATGTATTCAGTGACCCACTCACAGAAAGGAGAGGATGGGAAAACTTTTAAATGAAATGACTAAATCTTAATTAATATATTTAGATCTAAATAAATAGACCTAAATCTATAAATTGCTATAATTTTCTATTTTGCTTGTATTTTGGCCACACTCGGGTTAATCCTAGCTCTGGACTCATGAATTCCTCCTGGCCCCGAGTCCATTGCTGTGATTTTAGAAGCTAGTCTACAAAAGTCTTAAAAAAATACCCAGCTAGAGCTTCTTAATTCAGCACATTTTTACGAGTTGTACTAAATTAATAGGGCTTCAAAGAGATTAGGAGTAAACTATGTGAAGAGACCCATAGGAAAGCTACTTTTCTGGTTTGCTTTTGGGCCGCACGCAGCAGTTCTCGGGAATGACTCCTGAGCTCGTGCTCAGAGGTCACGCCTGGCTGGGCTCAGGGGGCCTTCGTGGTACCAAGGATCAAACCCAGGTCAGCATGTAGGAGGGAAGCACGTTAGCTGCTCTGCGACCTCTCTGGACCCTAAGGAAAATGCTTCCAAAAGTAGAATAGGGGGCTGGATGGGGCCAAAGCCCAAACAAGTCAATAAATTAATTAATCAAAAACAAAATGACGACCAGGGATATGGCTCTAGTGGTAGAGCACACGCCTAATAAATGTAAGCTTGAGCGCAGACACCTCATGGCTCTCTGCCCCCGCCCCACACACACCGGGAGGGACCCCAACAAGAACGCATAATCCTTTAGCATATGCCATCGGAAGCACAACCTAAATCTTTTTATTATTCTTTTATTGATTCACCATGTGGAAAGTTACAAAGCTTTCAGGTTTAAGGCTCAGTTATACAATGCTCAAACACCCATCCCTTCACCAGTGCACATATTCCACCACCAAGAAACCTAAATCTTAAGGCAAAGGAAGGTTCTTGGAAACGTGTTCATTCCATCTTACTACAACTTGTTGGACAGCTGTTCCAAGCCAGAGCTTAACATCACGGAAAGGAAGAGCTGCCTAATTGCGAAAAAGGAGCCCAGAAAACTTTATTCTCATGGTTGGTGATTCAACTCACCTCTTTTTCCTCTTTTTTTTTTTTCTTTTTGGGACACACCCGGCGATGCACAGGGGTCACTCCTGGCTCTGCACTCAGGAATTACTCCTGGCAGTGCTCAGGGGACCATATGGGATGCTGGGAATCAAACCCGGGTTGGCTGCGTGCAAGGCAAACGCCCTACCCACTGTGCTATCACTCTAGCTCCACAACTCACCTCTTTAAATCACAAAATGATCAACCAGTAAACATGATTGGTACGAGGACTGTGGCAGGAGAGACAAAAGTCTGAAATACCTCATTGTCCCCCCAACAACAACAAAAAAAAATCCTGACGTATTTAAGGGTTAAGATTATTTCTCCATGAGGAGAAATGGATAGTTAAAAGAAATCCGTAGTAACAGTGGACTTGAGTGACAGTATCACATCTCACTCAAGTGAGAGAAGGAATCCGGAGTTCCGACCTCCGTCAACGGTCAAGAATCAGGGACACTGTCTCGTTTGCCAAGGCGTCAAAAATCAGATGGGCCGGACATGTAATGCGATTTTTAATTAATTAATTAATTTATTTATTTTTGCTTTTTGGGTCAGACCTGGCGATGCACAGGGGTTGCTCCTGGCTCTGCACTCAGGAATTACCCCTGGCGGTGCTCAGGGGACCATATGGGATGCTGGGAATCGAACCCGGGTTGGCCGCGTGCAAGGCAAACGCCCTACCCACTGTGCTATTGCTCCAGCCCCTTGTAATGCGATTTAGAGACGACCCCTGGACTAGAGCTGTTACCGACTGGATTCCACAGGATGTCAGAAGACCGCATGGCCGCCCACCAAGAAATGGTCAAACTTCTTCGTAAAACCCTGAATAAATGGTTTGAGGCTCTTCCTGTTCCTGGAGCGAGCAGGTATCATTGGGCTACACTGGCACTCAACAGGGATAAATGGAGACGTTACTGGCGCCCGCTCGAGCAAATCGAAGATCCACGGGAAGACAAGTGATAGGAGCGAATAGTGGACTACCAAGAGGAAATCTGTTCTCTAAACTGCTTTCCTACGAGTGACAGAAGGAGGAACACTTTTGCAGGGGGAGGCGAATAATTCCCCTAAAAGGAGCGACGGACCCCGAGCCTGGGCCTTGGCCTCTCCCTCTGGGCCGAGATGGTGAGAATCGGAAGGAGCCACAGATGCCGAGTCTGGGTAAAGTCCCACAGGCTGAGTCCCGTGGCGGGTCCCAACTCTCTTCCCACCAGCCTTGCCTTCATCAGTCCTGGGGTGGCCACACTTGTTCCCTACCTGCAGCCAGGAATCCCCGCAAGCACCCCTTCCAGCGTGGCTCAGCACACTCCCGGGGGCACACACCCCCGCCCGGGCCCTTTGGGAGTGCCCCGAGGAACCCACAGCTCTGGCAGGAGAGGGTTGCTGAAACGCACCCTGAATCCAGCCTGGGACAAACAGGAGTCAGGAAAGACCGCACGAGTCTGTGGAACATAAATAACAGAATGGGAGACTAACACCCAGGAACAGCAGAGGTAAGGACCAGAGGAGTACTCCACAGCTTAGAAGCCGGCCTCGCGTGCTAGGGGAAAGGCAGCTCAGAGAAGGGACCACCAAGTAAAGGGCGCTAGGAGGGCCCGCTCGGGATGGGAGAGGCGCGCTGAGAGTAGACTATAGACCGAACACGATGGCCACCCGGTACCCCTAGTGCAAACCACAACACCCAAAAGGAGAGAGAGAGCAGAAGGGAATGCCCTGCCACAGAGGCGGGGTGGGGTGGGGGAGGATGGGGTGGCGGTGGCTGGAGGGATGCCGGGACCATTGGTGGTGGAGGATGGGCACTGGGGGAGGGATGGGCACTCGACCATGGTATGCCTGAAACGCAAGCACAAAAGTTTGTGAGTCTGTAACTGCACTTCACAGTGATTCACTAATAAAAAAATTAAAAAAAAAAAAAAAAAGAAAGTTGGGCGAGGAGGACCAGGCTGCCTGGAGGTCAAGGGTGGGCTGAGACCGGGGGCAGAGGAGGGGCCTGAGCACCGTCCACACTGCGTGATGCTGGAGGCCAGCTTGTCTGCGCAGGCGGGTACAGACGGGAACCCTCGGGGTCATCTGGGGAACCTGAGGGCATGAACGTGTCAGGGTTCACCTCCCCCTCCAGGGAGCTGAGACGGGCACCGGGAAGCACCCTGCACTCCTCCCCGAGAGCCCCAGCCAGACCAGCGGGAGCACTCTCCGCCCGGGAGCACCCCAGTGGGAGCACTCTCCGCCCGGGAGCACCCCGGGTGCTCCTGCCCTCTCCAGTTTATTGCTCCAGGCAGCGGCTCCCCAGCCCCAAGTTTCCAAACAGCATGGGGGCACTTGGACATGGCTGCTCTCGAGACTAGAGGGGGGCAGGGGACCCCCCACAGGAGCAACGACCAGCCAGGCCTCCCCCTCCCCCCCATGCTCCCCGCCCCGACAGCTCTGCCTGGCCTCAGGGCCGACTCAGACGGGCCTTCGAGATTCAGGGGACGCCGCCTGGGGCCGGAGAGATAGGACAGGTGCTACGGCACTTGCCTTGCACACAGCAGAGCCGGGTTCGATTCCTGGCACCCCTTTGGGTGCCCTGAGCCAGGATAAGGCCCTGGGCACAGCCGGGAAAGCCCCGCACACCCGCCAAAGAGGAGGATCCTGGGTCTCTCCGGGTCTGCGGTGGGGGCAGGGGGGACGCGCCCCTAAGCCGGGGTGAGGGGCCTCCTCCGGCTGAGGTCACGCGAAGGGCACAGGTCAAGGCCACCCTCACGGCTGCCTCGCCGCAGGCCCCGCCTGTCTCTGTGCCCTGCTGGTCACGTTACTCTACTCGGCCCAGCTCTGGGGCCAGGAGCCCACCGAGGGGCCACGTCCCCGGCCAGCCCGCCCCCGCGGGAACGAACTCGGAGCCGTGAGCATCTCTGCGGCGTCCAGCGGTGCTTCACCAGGGGCTCTGGCGGGTCCGTCTGGACTTCAGGAACCATGAGTCGCTGGGGCAGCGAGTAACGGCTGGACGACACTGAGCCACACGGCAGCCCTGCCGTGCCCAGCCCGAGCAGATGCCCTGCGCCAGCCTGGGTCCCACCAGCCTGGGTCCCGCCAGCCCGGTGCCGGGCAGGGCCCGAGTCCCCTTCTCCCCCTCCTCTCCGGAACTCCGTCCCCTCCAGATCCGCCGCTTCTGCGGGGAGTAGCTGGGTCTTCCCAGGGCACAGCCTGCGTGCCGCGGCGCTGGGCGAGGCCCCTCCTTGGGCTGTGGTGCTTCTGCCGCGCCTTCACACACACACACACACACACACACACACACTCACACACACTCACACACACGCATGCACGTACATACACACACCATTTCCTCTTCCTCTTCTAACCCCCTTAGCTGCTTGCTTTGGCTTCCCCTGGCTCTGCACTCAGGACAGTTCCTGGTGGGCCTGGGGGGGCCAAGGGCCAGAGCGGGGACGCTGTAAGCAAGGCCAGTGCCCACCTCCTGCCCCATCCCTCGGGCCCTCACTTTTTCTGTCTCCCATAGTCCTGGCCTCCTTCGGTCTGTTCACCCTGTCCTGGCTGGAAGACAAGCGTCTGACAGCGGGGGGTGGGCACACAGTGGTGACGTGTGGACCGGAGCTCTGGGCGGCCGGCGAACGCTAGTTTTCGTGTTTCACTGCCTTGCAGCCCATGGGAGTAAACAGAGCCTCGTGGTCAGCCGTCTACCCGAACGGCCCTTCCTAAGAGGGGCGATCTCCCAGAAGTGCACAGCAGCTGGGGGAGACGGGATCACCCGAGAACATGCCAATCAGGCTCCGGTAGCTCCCCCCACCCCCGGGGCTCACTGCGGCGAGGGGAGCAGGGTCCGGGGAGCACTTTCCCATTCCCCAAGAATCTGCAGACTCCGCTTCTCGTTTGAGCCTCCGCATCCCCGTGAATTATGCATTAGTGTCCTGTGTGCACTTTGCATACGATGAAAACGAGTGTTTGGAGAGGCCCAAGGTCAGCCAACAAGCGAAGGGAGATGAGAAGAACGGTCCCGGGACTCTGTGCCGCACTGCGCAGTGCCCGGCTGAAGTAAGCAACACACACACACACACACACACACACACACACACACACACACGCATGTCTGTCGCGTGAACGAGGCCGTTTGTGGTCGTGTTTATTGTTGTGATGACGGTGGCGATGGTAGGATGTTGGTGAAGGTGGTGGTGGCAGTCATGGCGGCAGGCATGGTATGGTCCTGTGGTTGTGTATGTGGCAACGGTGGCCGTGATGATGTGTCAACTGATGTGGTGGTGTTGCTATTGCTAGCAGTGATTGCAGGGATGTCTCCGGTTGTGATGTTTGTGTTGCTAATGGTGGTAGTAGTGGTGTTCTCATTGTTGAGGGCAGTGGGCTTTGATGGGGGTGGCAGTGATGTTCTTGGTGGTGGTGGAACTGGTGATGGTGATTGCGGTGATGTTGACGGTTGTGATGGTGATGGTGAGAGTGGTGTTCCTGGTGGAACTGGAGGTGGTGATTGCGGTGGTGTTGACGGTGGTGGTGGTGTTGGTGGCACAGGTGGTGATCTGTTGCCGGTGGGCTGTTGATGGTGATGGCGGTGACGTCATGGGTGCTGGTAGTGGCGGTGTTGGTGGGAGAGTTGTTCTTACCTTCTGTCCTGCTGGTGCTGGTGCAGGGATGATACTGTGTCCAGGTTGTGGTTGTGGGCTTGGTGGCGTTCGTCTGGCCCCGCCTTTCCACCTGGCTGAGTAAAGTGAAGAAGGAAGCACAGCTGCAGACAGCTGCACCTCGGGGGGTTATAGTGTGCCAGCCGGGTGACCAGTGCCCTGACCAAGAAGGCCCTGAGGCACTCCACAAGCCCCGTGTGTCCCCTACAGCTCAGGCCCAGGCTGTCCACCCTGCACAGGCCCTGGTGCTGCCCAGCATGGCGCAGGCCCGCTTGCTGAGAGAAAGCGTCTCCCTGGCTCCGTGGGAAATGCTCCTCGCCTTTCCCTGTAGCTTTGCCCTCTGTGTCTCTGCAGACGCTGGGTTCGAGTCTCACCTGGTTCTCAGAGCTGCTGGCCTTGCACCCAGCCCTGCCCTCACCTCCTTGCTCTTCCGCACAGCGCGCCCAAGGAAGATCGACACCCAGATCAGGGAGTGAGTGTGAGTCTGTGTAGGCACACTTCTTTAAAAAAAAAAAAGGAAAGAAACAAAACTTCTTGAGTCCATACTTATATTGGAAATTAAAATGTAGGATTAAAGGATTTTCCCCTTAATCTCTTTTATATTACTCTTTTAAATCTATCTCCCGTCCCGGGAAACCGCTTCCTCCAAAGGACAGGAATGATAGGATCAGAAAATTCTGCTGCTACCCAGGTGCTCGATTCTGGCCCAGACACACCTCCCCGAGCGCAGACTTAGCAGCCGTAACTGAGCACAGCCAAATCCTGGCACGTCCTTAAGTGCTGCCTTTTGTCTTCCTTGTCAGACCGTAATCACCTTCCACGTCACCTCACCGTGTTTCCCCCTGACATTCCAGGGTTTTAGTCTTCCTGGTCATTTGAAAGTCATTTTTTTTTTTGGTAGCCTTCTTCAGAAAAGCTTGCACTGACCCCACCAGAGGCTCTGTTGGGACGGTTTACTGTTCCCTCTACACTAGATAGCCAATTTACTATACAAAATCCTGCCTTTCCAGTTTTTATCCTCCAGGGCCATGGGGAAAACATTTCTCCATCTTTTTCTGACATAAAACAACGCTAGGGGCTGGAGCGATAGCACAGCGGGGAGGGCGTTTGCCTTGTATGTGGCTGACCTGAGTTTGATCCCCAGCATCCCTCTGTCCCTCGAGCACCGCCAGGAGTGATTCCTGAGTGCAGAGCCAGGAGTAACCCCTGAGCATCACCAGGTCTGACCCCCTCCAAAAATAAAAAATAAATAAAACGATCCTGTGAACATCTCGCAATAAAGTGGAATTTTTTTTTCCCTGTATAAATTAGCCTCACTTGACCTGGCTGCCCACAGAATTTCTTTTCTCTCTTCCGCCCCTCGAAACCCAATCATTCTACGAGCGTCTAACGTGTGGTCGCTCTGCATTGATGATTTAGACCACACTGTGCTCCTTCCATAATCAATAGCTCCAAATATGTTTTTAATGTCAAGAAATGTTTCTGGGGCACCTTGTGGGCGCTGGGCTCCGCCCCTTTTCCACAGACACCGTCACCCCCAGTCCGGGGTCTCCTTCCCCACTTCCGTCCCCGTCCCTTGCTCCCTTCCTAACTCTCTTCCTTGATCTTTTCCACATTTCCCCTGCAACCTTCCGCGTCTCTGCCGAGGCTGCAGGTCTTATTGCTCCTCTGTCGTTTCCCTTCTCCTCTGGTCTTCAGGCAAAAAGATTTTCCTTTTTTTTTTTTCCTTTCTTTCTCTTCTAAAAAATGCGACTGTGTTTTGAATCCTCTCACTTCTGTCTTAAGTCGTTTTGAAACTATCACTAAGGTCACTTTGGAAAGGCTATTCACGGTCTTGAACTGCGTATTCTCTGCGTGTCTGGGGCCCACAGAGAGGTCACTCTGCGTACTGGCCTCTTGTCTTTTCAGAGCGGCTTGCGTGGGCTTTGCCTGGGCTGCCGCACGGCTGCTGTCTTCATGTGCGTCCTCGGGAGTGCCGGTAGAGCCGCCTCTCACCGCGTGCACAGGGACGCCCCGGCCGGCTTCTTCCCCCAAACAATTTCCCCTCTTCCCTCCCGGTGTCCTGGTCCCGCCTGGCCTGGAGTCTGGCCGCCGTCCCTTAGTCGGGGACCTGTCCCGAAAGCAGTCTCTGTGGTGGTCGGCCCCAAGTGCCCACGGAGAAGCCCGTGCTGCCAGCCGGGCCCAGCTGGCGGGAGCACCTGGCAGCCAGGGCAGTGGGACAAAGGCCCCCACGCCACCTGCCTCCATCTAACTGCTCAGACGGCCGAGAAAGGTCCGGGGGCTCCTCCGGCCGCGAGTTCCACGGGACTCGGTCCTCCCAGGCCTCCGCCCTGCCTCTCCGCCTCGGTGCTCCAGCCCCAGACCCCATCTGTGTCCAGGACGTGCCACGGCTGGCTTTCCGGTGTAGGAGCACCGGGCACGTGCCCATCCCTGCGCCTTTGCTGCCCCCCCCCCGCCTGCTCTGGCGAGGGGCTTCAGGTGGAAACAATGCCATTATCCGACATCTTCCAAGGGCCCCCGTTTGCCATTTGGAGTGACAAGTGAGGGGGCTCCCGGGTGGTGCTCAGGGCATGGCCCAGAGATTTGGGGCCGACTGGGCCGAGGGTCCCAGGACTCCCAGACCACCCTGTGGGGGGTGCAAGCCGCGAGGGCCACACCTGTGTACTTGGGAAATGTGAGGCCTGGTGTCCAACAGAGGTCAGGCACATGGCATGCAAGGTGCTTTCCCGGGCCCTGCTTTCCTCGCTGGCTTGCTCTCCTTCCTCCTTCCTTCCTTCCTTCCTTCTTCCTTCCTCTTTCCTTCCTTCCTTCCTTCCTTCCTCCTTCCTCCTTCCTTCCTTCCTTCCTTCCTCTTTCCTTCCTTCCTTCTTCCTTCTTTCCTTCCTTCCTTCCTTCCTTCCTTCCATCCTTCTTTCCTTCCTTCCTTCCTTCCTTCTTCCTTCCTTCCTTCCTTCCTTCCTTCTTTCCTTCCTTCCATCCTTCTTTCCTTCCTTCCTTTCTTCCTTCTTCCTTCCTTCCTTCCTTCCTTCTTTCCTTCCTTCCTTCCTTCCTTCTTTCCTTCCTTCCTTCCATCCTTCCTCCCTTCCTCCCTTCCATCCTTCCTCCCTTCCTTCCTTCCTCCCTTCCTTCCTTCCTTCTTTCCTTCCTTCACTCCTTCCCTCTATCCTTCCTTCCTTTCTTCCATCTTTCATTTCTTTCTTTCCTTCCCTCCCTCCATCCTTTCCTCCTTCCTTTCTCCCTTTCTTCCTTTTCCTTCCTTCCTTTCTTTTTTCTCTTTCTTTCCTTCCCTCTCCCATCCTTCCCTCCATACTTCCCTCCTTCCTTCCTTCCTTCCTTGCTTCCTCTTTCTTTTCTTTCTTCTTTTTTTTTCTTTTTGGGTCACACCCAGCGATGCTCAGGGGTTACTCCTGGCTTTGCACTCAGGAACTACTCCTGGCGGTGCTTGGGGGACCATATGGGATGCCGGGGATCGAACCCGGGTCGGCCGCGTGCAAGGCAAACGCCCTACCCGCTGTGCTATCGCTCCGGCCCCTATTTCTTTCTTTCTTTCTTTCTTTCTTTCTTTCTTTCTTTCTTTCTTTCTTTCTTTCTTTCTTTCTTTCTTTTTTCTTTATTTCTTTATTTCCTTCCTTTCTTTCTTTATTCTTTTTTTCCTTCCTTCCCTCCCTCCCTCCATCCTTTCCTCTTTTTCTTCCTTCCTTCCTCCCTTCCTTCCTTCTTTCTGCCACACACAATAGTGCACAGAGGCTGTTCCTGGATTGGTCCTCGAGAGTGACTCCTGGCTGTGCGTAGGGGACCAGATGTCTTAGGGATTTGAATTGGGGTCACCGCTGCTGCAGCCACACGCAAGGCCAGTGCCTTCCCTCCTGTCCCTCCTGTCCACTCTGCTTCAAAGAGACGAGTCTTCCCCAGCCGAAATTGGTAGAACACATCCCATCTTGCTCACGTGAGCTGTATGTTCTGCGATGCCACGTGTCTGTTCTATTTGATGCACACGTATGTATCACACAGTCGGGGACACTCGGGGATGAGACAGCCTCTTTAGCCTCTCCCCAGCCCCGTTAGCAAGAACCGCCTTTTCAGCTCTCCTGTGTACAGACGCATCTAGAAACCTTATTAAAATGCAGCTTCCGGTCGAGTCCACACCCCCACTAACTCGCAGTCGTGCTGGGGGCCCTCCGTGGGGTAGTGAAGGCCGAGGGGTCAGCAATCTCGACCAGACTTCTCGAAGCTTCCCACTATATGCCGTGCATGGGTCAGGGGAAGGAGCGAGCTGGGTCATCTCCCCGAACACGGGACCTTGGACAAACTTCTCAGTCGTTCTGATGACAGACGCTGCAACCTACCACAGACTCTCGGATACCGGGAGACGACACAGGGACCAGGGGACGGCACAGAGACCAGGAGACGGCACGGGGACCAGGAGACGGCACGGGGACCAGGGGACGGCACGGAGACCAGGGGACGGCACGGGGACCAGGGGACGGCACGGGGACGAGGGGACGGCACGGAGACCAGGAGACGGCACGGGGACCAGGGGACGGCACGGGGACCAGGGGACGGCACGGGGACCAGGGGACGGCACGGGGACCAGGGGACGGCACGGAGACCAGGGGACGGCAGGGAGACCAGGAGACGGCACGGGGACCAGGAGACGGCACGGGGACCAGGGGACGGCACGGGGACCAGGGGACGGCACGGAGACCAGGGGACGGCAGGGAGACCAGGAGACGGCACGGGGACCAGGAGACGGCACGGGGACCAGGGGACGGCACGGGGACCAGGGGACGGCACGGGGACCAGGGGACGGCACAGAGCTCACTGTGCCGGCCCAGGCAAGATCATGCTCCGGCTCATGTGCGCGGCTGCAGGAGGGCGGACGCGACCCCCACCCCCCTCTCCGACCTGCCACGTCTCTCCAAATCGGGTCTTGGTGGTCTTCACCCGGTATTTGGTGTCTGAATCTGTGGAGAGCCTCCACGGGACTGTGCTTCGTGGACACCTGTTTCTTGTTAATTGCACCGTGCTTGTAGAAAACACCTGATAAGGAAACAGGATGTCTTGTCACGCCCACGAGCTTTGGCTAGTCTATCAGCTGCAGACACTTGGGCGAAAACAAGCAGCGAGAGGTATATAAGGGGGGAAGCTGCCTAGCTACTAGGTTCCCCCTCGTTCCTCCCTCGTTCCTCCTCCTCCCTCCTCCTCCTCCCTCCTCCTCCTTCCTCCTCGTTCCTTCTCTTTCCCATTCCTCTTCATCTTCCCCAATGCATGGGAAGGTCCCTGCATAAATCGCTGCAAGAAGAATCTCCGGGTTGCGTGTTTCTTCACTGGTCGAAGCGGCACTCGACATGAATCGAAGCGACCGATTCCCAGTATTCACCAGCGTCCGTCCCCGTGTAAGAAGCCCCCAGCTCCGGGGTACGGTCAAGAAGCCACTCCCCAGCCCAGGGCCCTCATCTCTGGGGTTTCCACTGCAGAGAGCAGGGGCAGAAGGACGGGCGCACAGCCTCCACCCGGGGGACCGAGTCCAGACCAGCAGCACCCGGTCACGCGTGCTCCGAGTGAGCCCGCGCCTGCGTTCTCCCGTCCCCTCCCCGCACAGCGTTAGCTAAGTCACGTTAATTGGCCCCGCAAAGAAGTTAGCAACGCACAGAGCACGGCAGGAGAGAAGTAACCCTGCCAATTCTCCAAAATACCCAATTAACGATTAAGTTAATTACCAGAGAGTCGGCTTCCAGAAATAGCCCGCAGCAGCCGGGGCCTCCTCCGCGCCCGTACCTGGGAGCGGGAGCTTCTCCGACAGCAGCCGAGCCGGAGCCCTGCCCCGGAACGCGCGTCCCTGGGCCTGGGTGAGGGTCAGTGACACCCCCTACCCCCTGGGCCTGCTCACGGGGGTGGCGGGCTTGGCGGCCGCACGTGAGCCAAGCAGGCAGTGACCAGCCCGAGGAGCAGATCGCGGGCGTCTGTCACCGTGGCGACGGTGCCCACAGACCCAGAGAGGCTGGCCCGCCCTGGCCGCCGGCTCAGCACCGATGGGGCCCTTCTCTGCCCCCCAACTGTCCCCGGGGCAAAGGGGGAGAGTTTCCCAGCCCGGCCTGGGGGTGGTGGGCTCGAGGGCGCCGCGTTAGGAGAGAGTTCCTCCCCCCGCCTCCCGGATGGAGTCGTGAATCAGAGATGCGCTGGATGGGGACACCAAGGCAGGGGCACCCTCAGCCACAGACCCCCGCTCTCCCCGTTTTCTGAGCCCTGGGCCCCGGGGGAGGGGTTAGCTGGGCTGGGGTCTCCGAGCTACGAGGCGGGGGGCGTTTGCAGGCCCCTCTCGTTGGCTGAGAGATGGGCTCTGCCCTTCCCTGCTCCTGTGCCAGTCCCCTCTAGGAGACACCAGCAGAGAACCCGGGTCTTTCCCGATCGCATCTCACACGCTGTGCCAAACACCCTCTGCCCAAAGGCAGGCACAGCCCGGAGACGGCTCCGGGTCTGGGCGTCCCGCGGGAATCCAGCTCTCGCCCTACGACCCCGTTAGGCCAGCCAAGACGGTTCTGACCTTCAGCTCAAGTCCCACCCTCCGGAAGACGAGCTCGGGGTCACTGAGTGAGGTTCGGGAGCTTCCGGCAGAGCCGCAGAGCGGACCGCGCCTTCCCGCAGGAGCGGGTCCGGCTGACCCGGTTATATTCTGTGTTGGAACCACCTCTTACCCGCAACTAGGAATTTTCTTTTCTCCCAGACACTATCTTGCACGGATGCTCTTGGGAAGGAAGCAAACTAATGTGGGCTAGGCAAAGGGCCCGGGGCAGCCTCTGGACAGCGAATCAGGGCAGTGGCTGACCTGCTGAGTGTCCTCCAGGACCAAGCCCTGGCCTGCACGTGGCCGTGGCCGGGGGAGGGGGGGGCGGGATTGCGGCCTCTTGCCCTGGCCCTGGCTCCTGCTCCCCCCCACCTTCTCCCCGAGGGGGGCGCTGCGCCCCTCCCTTGGCCGCGTGGGCTCCCGGCTCGAGTGAACCTGCAGGGGACCTGGACAGACGGGCAGGAAGGGGCTAGGCGGCCCCTCCACCCCACGCGAGGGAAGCTGCAGTGGCCGAGCAGAGACCAGGGCTCTGAGGGCGTCCCCAGGGGAGCAGCCTCACCAGCCGCTGCCCCCGCCCCCCCAGGTCTGTTTTGCAGCTGACTCTCGCCGGTGTTCTCTGGGGCCGAGTCCTTCTCCCGGGTCCCTCCTCATTCATCACAGCAGTGTGGACCGCTCCAGCCCAGCCCCGCCCCCGAGCCCCGCCCCGTCCTGCCCACAGCCGGCCAGGCCCCTGGACTGGGCTCTGAGCACCGCCCACCCTGCTTCCCCACCCCCTCCCGGCCTCCACTCAGCCCTGAGCTGCCTCTTTCCCAACTCCTGCCGAGCTCTGGCTGTGCACCCCTGAACAGAGGGGGTGCTGCCCACTCCTTTCATCTCCCAGCAAGACTCAGCTGCGGATTTTAGGGGGGGGTGGGCGGGGTGTTGCAGGGAAGGTGCCTGGGCTTGTGTGAGCACTTGGGTAGGACACTCAACCTCCCGAGCCTCCCCCGTCACCGCCACCACGGCCATCAGCACCGCCACCAGCACCGACACCCCCACTGTCACCATGACTGTCCACACTGCCACCATCACCACCGCCTCCACGCTCGCCGTGACTACCCGCACCGTGAGCGTCGCTCCCGCGCCCTCTGCCACCACCACGGCCTCCGTGATGCCGCCTCACCACCGCCACACCATCACCAGTACGCCCGGCGCCACCATCCCAGCTGCACACTGAGGGCGATGACACAGTCGGGCCCACACCCCAGTGCAGCTCTGAAGTCACCAAGGCAACAGGAGACAAGAGCGTCACGAGAGCTGGGTTCAGGGTGGCGCTACTGGGTGCTCCCTGAGCACTTCTCCGCATCTCTGGAACCAAGTGTGCCCCGCCGAGAGCAGCAGCTGCTCCTTCTCCCTCCCCCTCAGAACAGACACTTTTTGAAGGTCGGGGTCCCCCCCCCACTATTTTTTTGAATTCTTCATTTTTGTAAAATGTAGGAGTGATGCTACTTATTCAGCCACTGACTAAGCTGACTAACGTGGCACGAGCTCCGCACTGCTTTTATTTCTTAATTTTTTACTGGATATCTGTGAGATACACAGTTACAGAGCTGTTCGTGATTGGGTTTCAGTCACACAGTGATCCAAAACCTGCCTCTCCACCATGTATGTCTCCGCCTGTAATAATCCCTGCTTCCCTCTCGCCATCCCCAAACAACCCCCCGAAGCCTGCCTCTATGCAGGCACTTTTCTTCTGTCTGTCTCTGTCTCTCAGTGTCTGTCTGTCTGTCTGTCTCTGTCTCTGTCTCTGTCTCTCTCTCTCTCTCTCTCTCTCTCTTTCTCCCCCCCTCTCTCTCTCTTTCTCCCCCTCTGCCTATCGTTTGCAATACAGATACTTATACATCACCGTGTTTATTCAGGGTGTTCAATATCTTTATTGGGAAGGTAAGGCTGGAGCAGCTATTTTACTGGGTGGCAGCTTTGGGGTGTGGACGTGACTGCCGAGGCTTCCAGAAGTACAGGGAGGTGGGGGGAGGTAGCCCATCTCGATCCCAAGAAAGCCTGGAGATTTCAGTCACAATACCCGCCTACCCAAATTTTCAGCAGATTGTATCTCACTGAGGCCCGTCCCAAGACAGTGGAGTCCAGCCGGGGTCATGGCAGCAATTTTGGGTTGTGGAAGAAAGCAGCTGCCGAAAGCTCTACTTGGACCAGTACCAGGCTGACCCGCCCTCTCCAGTTTATCCTGTTCTGTTCCACCACGCGTGGGTCCGAGACCATCTGAGGTTTTTGATCTCTTTTGGGATTAATTTATGGGTGTCTGAAGCAAGGCTGATAAATGAGCTTGTAAGCTGAGCCACAGGGGACTGTGGGCGCGGCTCCCACGTACTAACTTTTGGCTGTTTGGTTTCTGGGAATCTTGGTCTCAAGCTGTCGGGGTCCTGCAGGGGCACAGCGGCAGAGTTGGGGTATCAGGAAGCCCGACGGCACCATCAGGCTGCTGATGCACACGCCCCGCGGGTCCAGGCTGACCTGCTGGTGGCACTGCACCCCCAGGGCCCCCCTCTTTGAGGTGTCACCTGCACTTGGGGGTGCAGGTCCTCAATAAGTGCTGGAAAGACAGTGTTTGAAGGGAAGGATTCTGGCCAGGACAAGGGAGTGAAGTTACTTGACATTCCAACTCCCCAAACATCAAGAATGTTTGTCTTAGGCACCTAGTTGCAGAAACTCAGATTCATCTGGGGTCCTGAAATAGCCCCACCCCCGTGAATGTCAGGAGAGCAGAGGAGAAGACACATAGGGGGGCTGCCAGCACGGGGGACATCAGCTGGGCTCCGAGGGGCTTCCGCCTCTCCACACTGTGTGCTGTCCTCCCCACTCCCGCCATAGCGCGATTCTCAAGAGACGCTTCTAAGAGCCGTTTCCGCATATGGTCCCCGGAGCACCACCAGGGGTGATCCCTGAGCACAGAGCCAGGAGTAAGCCCTGAGCACTGACGGGTGTGGCCCCAAACAAGCCGCCGAACAAAAGCTCTTAAATTAAATTCTTTCTCTGAAGGCACAATAGGTTTTTCAAATGTATGATGAACTCGACAAATTACAATCTCTCCACTCGGTTGTCTTTTTAAAATTTTATTTATTTGGGGGCCAGAGCAATAGTATAGCAGGTGGGCAATTGCCTTGCATGTGTTCAACCTGGGTTCGATCCCCGGCATCCCATATGGTTCCCCGAGCACCACCAGGAGTAATTCCTGAGTGCAGAGCCAGGAGTAACCCTGTGCATCACCAGGTGTGACCCAAAAACAGCCCAAAAAATATGTATTTTTCTAACTCAATCCCAGTGAGATGGTTGCGAATGGTTCATGAGTGGGGTTCGGTCTCATAGTGTTCCCGCTGTCTCTAACAGTGCAGTGTATGTAGTACATGCCAGGACCACAGCTGTCTAAATTACCTCCAAGCTCGTTTCAACAAGGAAAGATTTCTCTTTGAACAGAAAACTACTCTAAAAATGTTCCATTTGCTGAAGTCCACCTTGATTATCTGTCATGGATGATTTTATAGGTCAGCCCGGCGGCGTCTCCGTGCCCAGGTCGGCGAGCAAACAGTGCTCTGGGGTCCCGGGGGGTGCTGGGAAAGAGCTGTCGGGGAAGTTGTGCTCTCTGAGCGTGGTGGCTCCTGCTCCCGGGGGCAGGTGGGCCTCGCTCAGTCAGTCGAAGGCCCCACAGAAAAGACCGAGGCCGCGGGAAGCGGGTGTGGGCCTCCTCCCTCCGGTGTCCTTGGGTTCCCAGTTTGCTCAAATTAATTCATTTTACATGAGGGGGCGGCCACGCGCGCGCACACACGCGTACACACACACACACTCACACACGCACACACAGAATACTGATTCTAATTATAGAACTCTGACTAATACAATATCTTTGTAAAATTTTAAAACAATATGTTTTTTTTTTTTCTTTTCAAAATGCCTGACTTATGACGCTCTGAGTCGGAGAGAACTCCTTTGCCGGGGCCTGAGTGGGGAAGGGCCCGTGGGCGTGGGGACAGTGGGGACAGACAGGGACGGCTGCACGATTGTTCACCCACTCCTTGTCCGTGACAGCCTCCGCCCTCTGACTTCCGGGGAAGCTTCCGGCAAATCCCGTCAGCATTAACCCAATGGCCGGCAGACGTGTTGCAAGACCCCTTCTCCTAAAGGCCCGGGGGGCTTCGCCATCTCGCCCACACCCACGGGCACCAGAGTGAGGGGCCCTAAGCGCCTTCTGACGGCGGAAGGCCCTGAGTGTGTGTGCGTGAGTGAGTGTGTGTGTGTGTGTGTGTGTGTGTGTGTAGTGCGTCTGTCTGTCCGTCCCCAGGAAACGCTCTTGCCACCCTAGCACCCTGGCCTGGTGCAATCCTGGACCCTTGGCCCCCTCCCAGGGGCCAGCCTGGGGCAGGAGCAGGCCTCAGGCAGACTTTCCCGGGATATCTCAGGCAAGAGTCTGTCCTTCAGGGGCCCAGGAGGGAGGGGCGAGGCCTGCCCTGGAGGGGGGAGGCCCTGGGACCCGGAGTTCAACTCCCAGCCCAGCCCAGCTTTTCCTCCTGAGCCCCCGCTCGGATGGGAGTGCAGGGGGGCCCCGCCCTTGGCATGACCTTGAGCCTTCTGAGGACGCCGGGTCCAAGGGCACCTCACTGGTTGGGAGGGGCTGCAGGGGCCGAGGCTCCCACCTCGCCCCGGGGTCCACCTCGCCCAGGGGTCCACCTCGCCCAGGGGTCCGCTCTACGCCCTGTCCCCTACGGCTGGGCGGGAAGCTGGGCTCCCTCTGAGCCAAGTGCTCCTCCAGCAGGAGGGAATGTTCTGCTCTTCACCGTGGTGGAGGGTTCGGCCAGCGGGGGCGCCGTCCCCCCGATCTGGGGTGTGGTTGGAGGGTCACAAAGTCCTGGAACAGAGGGCGCCCTGGTGTGGGCTCCTGGGGGGCACAGGCCTGGCCTGCGTGAGGCCCTGGGCGTCACCCCAGCATCCAAGTAAAGACACAAAAGCAGGACACCCCCAGAGAGCACCCGGGAGCCAGGGTCCGAGAGCCAGTCCTGAATGCACGGCTTCCCAGCCGATGACCCCTGCCACGAGGCTGAGTCGGCATGGGGTGTGTGCATGTGAGTGTGTGTGTGAGTGTGTGTGTGTGCATGTGCATGTGTGTGTGCATGTGTGTGTGCATGTGTGTATACGTGTGTGCACATGTGTGCATGTGTGTACATGCATGTGCGTGTGAGTGTGTGCATGTGTGTGCGTGCATGTGTGTGTGCATGTGCATGTGTGCACGTGTGTGTGTACATGTGTGTGTGTGCACACGTATGGCAGGGGGGTGTCACAGGGCCTGGGAGCGTCCAGGGGCCACAGGCACTCCTGGGGCCTTGGGGCTTCATACAGGTTTGTTCTGTCCCAGAAGCAGCGTCTCCCCTCTCCCCTGCATGGAGCTCAGAGCCCAAGTCACACACCTGTCAGCCGCCACCCCTGCTTCACCCTCAGGGACCAGCCCGGCCGGCACCGCCACTCAGACACCCCGTTGCAAGGGGTGGGCATCCACAGACAGTGTTGTTGCCGTGTCCAGGGAAACTGCGGGGGGGGGGGGGGTGGCCGCCCATCCACCCCCTGAGGGAGGCCTAAGAGCAGGGCTGCTCAGGGGCGTGCGGGGGCTGGGACACAGCCCATGTGTCCGTGCCCCCCTGCTGGCTCTGGCAGGCTGCCTCACTGTCCCGAGACCCCCGCCCCACCTGGTCCCTGGAGCTCATTTCCACTGAGGAGACTGACGCCCAGGAGCCGCCCTGGGCCGGGCACCCCCGTCGGGAAGCACAGTCCCCCAGCTCTGGGCCGGGCACCCCCTTTCTGGCACTCCTCCCCCGCAGGACCCAGCCCCGAGCACCCCTGGGCACCTGCCGCTTCAGCTGATCAGACAATACTCCCGGGGCAGACGAGCTGCTCGGGGTCAGAGGCGTGGGGCCGGCCTGTCCAGGGCCCTTCCTGAAACCACCTGCTGCCCCCAAGCCCCCCTCCCTGCCCCCCGGGGCCCGAGCAGCCCCGAGCCCTGGGACCCTCGCATGCAGTAGCCGGCCCCGCTGGCCCAGCATCGTAGGAGGGTCCCCCTGGCCCCCGGCGCCACCTGGGCCCCCGCCCCCCGCGTTCCTCGGGAATCAAGGCCTTCTGCTCCGGCCGCACCGTGACCTGGACGCTGCCCAAGTCTCCGGTTTCCCTCCTGCTGTGTGCCCTGCGAGGGGCCAGCGGGGGGCTGCACCCGGGGGACCCTCTGGGTGGCCACCTGGTTCCTCCTTGGGACGAGGGGCGATACACCCTTCCCGCGGCCCCTCCCCCACTCCCGAGCTCTGGGGGCCACGGCACTGGGAGGGGGGCCCTCCCCAAGCCCAGGGAGAGGCCCGGGCGCCCCACAGCTGCCTGGGGCCCCGAGACCTTCCCACGGCCCCGGGCCAGCAGCTGCAGCTGCTCCCAGACAGGAGGCCTTTGTGGGACCCGGGAAATGGTGGGGGGCTGGGAGGGGGGAGACAGGGAGGCTCAGAGCCCGGGCTTTTGTCCGTGTCCCGGGGCCCTCTGGAGAGTAGCCACATCCCCGTCCAAGCCCCACCACGCTGCTCTGCTCCAGAGAGGGACCCCCCAAACGACAGTGTCCTGAGCGGTGGCGTGTCAGGCCCCTCTGCCCCAGGGGGCTGGGCCCAGGCGCTGCCCCTCCTGGACGCGTCCACTCTCGGGTGGGCAGGCACAGCTGCCCCCGGCCCTGCTGGGCACCAGCTTCTCCCCGGGCACTCGGCGGTGGCTGAGCTACTTGCAGCTTGTGTCGATGGGGGGTTCCGGGCTGCTGTGATGTCACGGCCGGCAGGCCGGCACGGGCAGTGCTGACACCCCCCAACCCCCAACTCAGAATTCTTTGTTTTATTTGACAAATCCTTCTGTGCTGGGCACTGTTGGAGGCGATTTGCAAATATTAGCTCGATTCCACCTCCTACTTCCGGCTCCCAGAGCGCAGGTGGGAGCAGGTGGGCAGAGCAGCGACGTGCCGGTGTTGCCTGGATCCAAACTCGCACCCCTCCCGCCCCGCCCCAGCTGCAAAGTCGCAAGTGAAAAACGAAGCAAAAGGTCGAGAAACTACAGGGAACGCTTCCTGGCTGCTCCCGCCACGCCTCCCGCAAGGCAGCTGCGTCTCCTTCCCTGCTCGCACGCTCCGCGCTGAACCCGTCCCCGCCCGGCCCAGCCCTGCCCGGCCAGAGCCTCTCCCGGGCCGGCTTGGCTGTCAGGTTAAACGCCGACTTGCAGCACGGGCGAACCGAAACCGTCTGATGGCAAAGGGCACCACGGTCTGGGCACTGGAGTGGCGAGACTCTCTCTGGGGGACGAGACAATCAGACACGAGGACGGACAGCAATAAATTACTGAGCAAGAAGGCAGCTTCCTCGTTTACCCCAGACCTCTGGCCCTGGACAAGAGCGCGTTAGACGCAGTCCTTTGGGGGAACGGGGACATCAGAGAGCCCTGCTTTCCGGGCTGATGGATTGCTGTTCGCTGGAACGGAAGCGGAGGAAAATCCTTGATGTTAAGACAGTTTTCCCCTAAATTATTAGTATCTCCATTCCTCATCCTGTCTCGGCGGGGCAGCCCTGGGTCCTGCGTCTCAGCCTCGTTTGATTGATTTCCTGCCCTTCTGCAAACACTCTCCCGCCCGGCTCCCCCGGCCTGATCCCGCTGATCAGCAAACACACTGCCGTGCGGTCAGAGTCGCGTCCTCTGCTCCGCTCCCAGCAAGATGCCAGCTCTGGCAGAGACCCACGGCCGGCCGGCTCAGCCCGCTCACGTGGCCCTGAGGCTCTGCTCGGGACTCACTCCTCCCTCTGGGGTGGCAGAGACACCTCACAGGCGCCTGTTCTGGGGGCTGGGGCCATAGCACAGCGGGGAGGGCGTTTGCCTTGCATGCGACGGGCCCGGGTTCGATTCCCAGCATCCCATAGGGTCCCCTGAGCACCACCAGGGGTAATTCCTGAGTGCAGAGCCAGAAGTAACCCCTGTGTATCGCCGGGTGTGATGCAAAAAAAAAAAAAAATAGAAAAGAAAGATGCCTGTTTCTAATTCTGGGACGCTGCCCTGCGTGGCAAAGGAGGTTTCTCAGACACGGCTAAACTCGGGGTAGGAGTGGGTGTGGGCACAGTGCAGTGGCACTTTCCATGGACAATGCGGTAGAGAAGAACTGGAGAGACAGCACAGCGGGGACGGCGCCGGCCTTGCATGCAGCCGACCCAGGCTCAGTCCCCGCCTGGCACCCCGTAGGGTCCCCCAGCCCTGCCAGGGGTGACCCCTGCGTGCAGAGCTGGGAGTAAGCCCTGAGCACCACCAGGTGTGACCCCAAAACAGACACATAAAAGGCAGGAGGAGAGCCAGAGGGGGAGGGGGAGGAGAGAGGATAAAGGCAGAGGCGAGAGACGAAGAGGGAAGAGGCGGAGGAGGAGGAGGAGGAGGAGGAGGAGGAGGCGGAGGAGGAGGAGGAGAAGGAGGAGGAGGAAAGGAAGAATGAGAGGAGTGGAGGATGGGGGAGAGGTAGGGAGGATGCGGAAGTGGCAAAGAGGGAGAAGGAGGAGAGCAGGCGAGGGGAAAGGGAAGAGGAGGGTAACGAGGACGGGCGGCTGGAGATGGCGCAGCGGGGAAAGCACTCGCCTTGCACACGGGCGACCCTGTGTGGTCCCCCGAGCCTGCCAGGAGTGACCCCTGAGCCTTGGCTGTGCCCCGAGCCCCACCCCCCAACTCAGGAAGCCCCGACACAGGAGGCCAAGCTCTTGGACTTGAAGCCGGGGAGGGCCGTGAGCCGGGGAGGGACCAGCCCCCGGGCCGGGAGCCTCGACGGCAGATTCTCTGTGTGGAGCCGCTTCCCGCCCAGGCCAAGCTCCCCCCAGGGCCAGCAGGAGGCCGAGAGCCGGCTGCAGAGGACAGAGGGCACGCCTCTCCAGCTGAAGGTAAGAGGCCACACAGCTGCTGCCAGGGGTGGGCACCTGAGTTGGCACCGCCTGGCGCCTTGCCCTGCGGCCTCTGCGGGGGACTCGGCGCGGCTGACTCCTTAGGGACCCCGGGACGCGGGCACGCTCCGTGCTGCCCTCACCATGTCCCCACTGAACTGTCCAGGGGGTCCCCGGGACGCCCGTGGCTCGGGTGGATCCTGTCTCCACGCGCTGCTGGGGCGGAGGGCCCGAGACAGCCCCCCTACCGCGACCCCAGGCAAGGAGACCCCACTCCTGGCAGCGGCTCTGAGCCCCGAGGAAGTCACAAGTTCTTTCTGCAAACCTCAGTTTCCCCTGAAGCTGACACGCGGGGCGTGTGCACCTCTGTGCCCCTCTGACCGTGTGCACCTCTGTGCCCCTCTGACCACGCCCTGCTCTCTCTCGGGTGCTCCGGGATCACAGTTTGAATTCAGCCTCCGCGTCTCCTTGGGCAGCGGGACTCGCGGCCCCAGGCACAGCCCTGCAGATGTGCCGGATCCAGGGACGCTCGCGGGCTGCCGAGCGCCTGCCACAATGAGCTGTGCATTGGGCTGGGGCCACACCCAGCAGTGCTCAGGAGTCACTCCTGGTAGTGCTCGGGGAACCCTGTGGGATGCCAGGGATCGAACCCAGGTCGGCTGTGTGTGCCAAACAAGCGCCCTACCCCCTGAGCTTCCTTGCTTTCAACATGCAGAGTCTCTCTCTATTCCACAGACCCCCAGGTACTAGAAGGGAAACGCTGTGTGTGTGTGTGTGTGTGTGTACGTGTGTGTGTGCGTGTATGCGTGTGTCTGTGTATGTATGCATGCATGTGTGTGAGGGTGTGTGTGAGGGTGTATGTGTGTGCGTGCGTGTGTGTGCACGTGTGCATGTATGTGTGTCTGTGTGTGTGTGTGTATATGTATGCATACATGTGTGTGTGTCTGTGTGTGTGTGTGTGTGTGTGTGCCTGGGGTCTCTGCCTTACAGAGCAGCCTGATTGCTTATTTCAAAGCCTTTAGCTCTCCCAACCAGACAAGGAGCTTTAAGACAAGTGTCTTCTAAGAGTCCAGTGACCAGATCCCTGAGCTGGGTCCCCGGGCCTCTGTCACGCGCCCTTTGCTGCCTTTGCTGACCAGCTCTACACTGGTTCTGTAGGTACCGAGCCTGGTCCCAGCCCATGTAAGGGATGAGAGAAAGCCACCCGGGTGCTGGAGTGATAGTACAGTCGGAGGGTACTTGCACACGGCCAACCTGGGTTGGATCCCCGGCATCCCATACAGTCGCCTGAGCACCACCAGGAGTAGTTCCTGAGTGCAGAGCCAGGAGGAACCCCTGAGCATCGCCGGGTGTGGCCCAAAACTCAGAGACAGAGACAGAGAGAGAGACAGAGACACAGAGAGAGCCCATGCTTTTCGCCCTTCTCCTGCTTTTTTTTTTTCATTCTTTATTTTTTAAAAAATTTCCAGCCACATCAGGCAGCAGTACTCAGAATTTACTCCTGGCTCTGTGCTCAGGGATCACTCCTGGTGGTGCTCGAAGGACCCTATGGGGTGCCGGGGAGCCAGTGGGGGCTGGTCCCATGCAAGGAAGGTGCCTGAGCCCGACCCTCTCTCACTGGCCCCTCCTCCCACCTCTTAACCCCCCAACTAGGACCTCGATAGTCACCCCAGGGCACTCGGCCTGCTTCTGCCACCACGGGGTCCCGGTCACGTTACCAGGACTAATAGGACAGAGCCAGAGGAAGCTCGGGGCTGGAACGTTCTTTCTCAGACAAAGGAGAGCCAAGAGCCCGTGCAAGAAGCTTGTGTGTGTCACAAGGCAGGTCCGGATGACGCCAAGAGTCGGCACTCATGGAAGAAACCAGGTCACCAGCTCCGAGCCAAAGCTCCGGGCGCAGGCGTCAGCCTGCCTGGGCGGGGCCTCTGTCCTGACGGCGATGTCTGCCGTCACGGCCGCCAGCCACCGTGACCTCACTCGCGCGTATCTTCCTCCCGACCGCCGGTCTCGCTGTGACTGACGGTGCCTCTTGTGGCTGTGATTTCCAGTCGCATCAACCCTGCCCCTGCCCTCGGGCTCGGAGTCGCCTCTACATCTCGTCACGTCAGCACCCGCGTGGCTGCTTTAAATACACACAGAGGGCCTGGCCGTGGGCCAGAGGAGAGTGGCACAGCCCGGGCCCGGGGTCTGGGTGGTGCCAACTCTGTGCCCATCTGTCTCCTCCCGCCACACTCACTGGGGTTTCTGCTTGGCTGTCACTCTCTGGATGCTTCCAGAAAACACGAAGCAAATGTGTCTGCACAAAAACAGGAGCTCGGCTGCAAAAGACCCCCAGGGAGGTTGAGCATATTCTTCAGTCTGGAGCTGGGTGGGGGTGGGGGTGAGGGGTGGGGGTAGGGGTGGGGAGTGGAGTCTAGGAATAAGCTGGAGTGAATCGTAAGTTTTCAGGGTCCCTGTGTTCATGGCTCCTCAGACTCAGGGACATGCTGATGAGCTGTCCGTCTGTGTATTCAGAGGGCCTAGAAGCCCCCTTTTCCTCAACCGCTTTGACCCCAGATGTCTTGGGTGGCTGCAGCTGCACCTTTGGAAGTCCTGACCCCGGATGCCTTTCTGAAGATGGACTCACCAAGCAGGAAAGCTGAAAGAACAACCCCGGGAATACATGATATATGAGCAGGGGCGGATGGCTCAGTGGGATGGTCAGTGGGCCCTGGGGCCTCAGACGGAAGGAGCCAGAGAGATGGCACAGGGCTGAAGGCATTTGCCTTGCGTGAGGCTACCCTGGTTTGATCCCTGGCACCACATCTGGTTCCCAGAGCCCCACTGGGAGTGATTTCTGAGCACAGATCCAGGAGTACAACCCTAACACCACCCTGGGGGTGCCCCCCCCCGCAGCCAGTAAATAAAAATAAAACATAACTTTCAAGGCTTGAACATCAACCTTAATTCACCAACTACTTCGTGGGCCCTTTTCTGCTACCCAGAGTGTCCCCAGGGCTCCAGCCAGGGCAGCCCCACCCGCCTCCAGGGGCTGTGCAGGTGGGCGCAAACGGGGTGAGCCCTGACCCCACTCCGGGGGGCCCTTTCTCACCAGGGCCTCCTGTGGAGAACGCCTGCCTTTCCCAACGGACCGACCGCACTCCACAGCTTCTTCACTGCCACAGTCCTGACCTACATTCGCACACGCCACACACCCCCCCACTCACACACACACACACACACACACACACACACACACACACACACACGCCTAACTCGGGTGGAAAAGTGACTTTGGTGGAGTCCACTCGAGCGAGCGGCCAGCACTCTGCAGAGCAGCCCCGGGGGAGTCTGCAGAGCCTATCGATTCCTGCTGGCCCGGACCTTGAGTATTTATTCCAGTCCAGGTGAAGAACTCCCCCAGCCAGCTAACTGCAGGGGGCTTTTTCGGGAGAGCGCTATTCTTAGCACACTCTCTGGGGGATAAGAATGCCGGGAAGCAGACGGTCAGCAGAAACGGGAAGAGAAAAACCAGATGGTCAGCACAGAGGTGATCTGTCCCTTTGTCCCCACACCCAGGGGTGGAAGGGAGACAGTGAGCCCAGGAAACAGCACACACACACACACACACACACACACACACACACACACACACACACACACACCGGGAGATTGAGCAGAGTGACGCCTCGTTCAGGGCTGTGTCTAGGCAGGGTCCCCAAGGGAGTCTGAGGGGCGCCCACCTCATTCCCATCTTCAGAGGCAATCCCTAACTCACTGCGACACAGCCTCGGCCGGGGGTGCTGAAGCCCAGTTAGTTAAGACTCTGGACCCCGGAGCAGAGGGACCCCCTTGACCACTGCTGTCTGCAGGGGATCCTTCCGTGCAAATGACACCTCCAGGGCCAAGAGAGCAGACCTAGACTCCCCAAACTAAGAGCTAAAAGGTACTGTCAAAAAGAAACCAAGGGACGCCAACGTTCCCCAGACCGGGGGCTTCACCCTGCAAGGTGAGTGTGTCGGGCTCACGAGCACTGTGGGCCCTGGGGACAGCGGGGCCCGGAAGCATGAAGCCCACGAGACAGCAAAACACAGGACAGAAAACTACTGTTTACAACAGCGTGGCCAGGGCAGGGGTTCCACTAACTCCTCTGACCCATCCACAGCGTGCCCCGGGCTCCTGGCACTGTCAGAGGTGTTGGGGCACAAGAAAGACACGGGGGACATGCTGGACGGTTCCTGTAACTAGTGATGGGATGGCCCACTGTCCTAAATTATTCCTGGGTGGGACTGCTAAAGAAGTACTTCCTGCCCTGCCCAGGGGTCCCTGTGCTGAGAGGCATATGTAGTCTCATGACTGAGGAGTTGGGGCCATTGTGTGGAAGACTCTAGGGAGGGAAACTGAGGCAGGGCGGGTCAACCTTTGCCTTGATGTGCAGCTCCAGCTCCTCCACTTCGCAGCCCCGCTGTGCTGCTGTCTTCGAGGATGAGTGTGGGCATCCTCGGGCAACATGCAACATAGAATGCTGCCCCCAGTGACCCATGGTGTCAGTTGTCATAGAAATGTGACAGGAAACATGACAGGGACGGGCAGGAAGCCAGGAGGGACTTGTCATAGGGAATGTTATATCATGACAGCAACTGTGGCCTCTGGGGGCAGCTGGAATCATGTCAAGGGGGTACCCCAGATCTCCCAAAGGAGAGAAGGACTAGAACTCCCCTAAGTCAGAGCTGAAGTTCTCCCCGGGCAGGGGAAGACATTTCCCACATGCTTCCAGACTGTCAGTCTGCAGACAGAGTGGTCAAGGAGCTGCTAGTGGAAGTTCTAGGGAGTTTAAAAGATGCAGAGAAACGCAGACACTTAAATGGGGAGAGGGGGTGACCAATAGCTCCTGCTCTGGCACTTGTTAGATTGCATCTCAGCCGCAGCCTCTCATGCAGTTACTCAGCATGGGCTTATAAGAACCAACCCAATCCCCAGCTGGGCTGCATGTGGTTCCTGCTCACCCCATCTTGGTGAGCGAGACTTGGAGATGTTGGATCCAGACTGTTTCTTCAGCAGCTACTGCCTGTGTGAGGCCATGTTTTAAGCATGGTAGCAGCTGATTGGCACCTCCCTCTGGGCGCACGTCCCTGGCTGTTGGGTCTGTAGTGTTTTCACACTCACTTGTTTCCTCTCTGATCTTCTCTCTCTGGAAGCCCAGTCATCAGAGGAACCTATAATTTGAATTGAAGGGTACAGGGGTCAGGAGGGAGAATGAGAGGACAGGATCTTTTTATCTTTCTAATACTCTTTCTCTTTTAATGGGCATCTCATCTCCCTGAGAAATTCAAAGCTAACTTCTCTCCACAAAAAAACGTGTCTCATTTTCTAAAAGTTCCAATCATTTGATTATCCTACCATTGGCCATTTTGTCATACGTTTAGAATCCATTATAATTTCTTCTTTGGTTAATTTCCTCTTTATCTCCTCTGGATCATTATGTTCCTTATCGATTTGCATGTCACACATGTCTCCAGTTTTTATATGTCTTCTAAACTTTCAGCGTCTCTTCCCATGCCAACATTTCGAGTTTGTGGTACTACTGTCTTATTTTGGTCTGGTTTGGTTTCTTAGTTTTCGTGTTGTCCTATATAAATCATTACAACCACAGAGCCACGCTGAGAATGTCTGGTCTCAGCCCAGCTCTGCGTCCAGCGTAAGAGGTTATTTTGTTTGTTTTTGTTGGGGAGAAGGAGCTGTTTGTTGCTAATTTACTCTCTGATTCCACAGCATTAATCACTGTCCAGAGAGCAAGAAAGGAACTCAGACAATTACAGGGTTCAGACTTCCTGCGAGTGAAGTCACATCATTGTTGCCCATTGCTGGAGGAAGCTGGAGGAATTCAGCCACCGAGGCACGCCCAGTGCGGAGTAACAGCAGAGAGTAACACTGCGGCCCCCTGTTTCCACCAGCCCGTGAGTCTCGGCCACTGTCAGGGTCTCTCTGCTGCTCCACCTGCCCGGCTGGGGATGCACCTGGCAATGGCAGGGCCCCGCGAGCCAGCACGGTGCTCTGCCAGCTCGACTAACCTAACGCTAACCGGACAGCGCCACCAGCATGCGCTGCTCTGATTGGCCCACCTCACCAGCATGCGCTGCTCTGATTGGCTCTCATCTAAAAAGCCGCCAGATGAGCTGTTCTGATTGGCCCCCACCAGCACTCACTACTTTGATTGACCCGCCTCACCATCATGCACTGTTCTGATTGGCCCGCCTTACTAGCATGCACTGTTCTGATTGACCCTCCTCCAGAAGCCACCAGCATGCGCTGTTTTGATTGGCCCGCCTCATCAGCATGTGCTGTTCTGATTGGCCCTCCTCCAGAAGCCGCCAGCATGTACTGTTCTGATTGGCCCTCCTCAGCAGCATGCATTGCTCTTTGGCCCGCCTCACCAGCATGCACTGCTCTGATTGGCCCTCCTCCAGAAGCCACCAGCATGTACTGTTTTGATTGGACCCCCGCATCAACATGCTCTCTTCTGATTGGCCCTCTTCCACTGAGCCGGAAATTAGGTTCCTTTCCCTGTCCTCTGTCCAGTGTTAAGAGACGTCTCCAACGCCTCTGAGCTGTGCAGCCCACTGAGCTCTCCTCCCTTCCCCAGATGGTTTGTGTTTCTGTGCAGCGCAGGAGTTCCAAAATAGCAAACTTCAGACGACGCCTCCAATCATTGTGCTTTTCCCCGGAATTCTTCTGCTAGACGTTGCTCAAACAAAGAGAGAGTGATGACGCGTTTCTGTTCACAAGGTCTCTGAATAGACGCTGACCTTGCAGAGAGGCTTTCTCTCCCAGGATTCTCACAGCGCTTATCCACTCCACTGCCCATTGAGAAAAGGCATTTGTTGGCTCCAAGACGAAATGGAAAGCTACATACTTGGAACACTCACTCGAGTGATAGCACAACTGTGGCCAATCTACTGAAAGCTCCTTCCTAGTGCCATGTCCTTTGAAGCGGCCTTAGCGGGTCCTCCAGCAAGAAGTGGCCTCGACTCGGGGCGGGGCTGGTGGCCAGCCTTGGTCAGATGGGGCTTCAGGGTCCCTCCACGGGGAAGCCCGGCCAGCGTGATGCCCACCAGCCCAGGAGTGCTGGACGGATGGGAGGGCTTCCTGAGTCAGGTCAGGCCCGCCCTATCAACGGCGACAGCCCAAGGGAGTGGGGCCCGGGTGCAGCCAGCAGCCGGCAGCCCCTGCACCCGTCCGTGAGAGACAGGAAGTGCTCTAAGGCTTCCAATACAATGCGGCATCGATACTTATTTCTCATGTTGACATGAGGCTATAGACATTTCTATCAAGATGCAGAAGCACCCCCAAATGCTGACCTCTGGGAAGGCACCTTCTAGGGATGGCCCAGATCTTTGGGGCTGCAGCCGGGACCCGGGGCAGAGCTGCCTCCTGCTCGCACCATCTGCCAACTCTCTCTGGGTCTGGGAGGTGGAACCACTTCGGATGGATGATGACATCCATCGAACTAGAAATGGCCAGCTTTCCCCTGGAGCTGGCCTCCCGGACTCAGCATACAGTGGGTTGACCACTGGGAGGGCGACACCCAGGCCAGCTCTACAGACCAGAGTGAGGTCCACACGCCATTCTGGGCAGCCCAGGGAGGAGGCTTCCCCACAGGAAGAGGAGGGGCGCCAGGACCCCCCTGTTTCCACAGTCTCTGGTTTCAGCTCATGCCTCACTTGCAGGTTGGTGAAATGGAGCAGAAATGTACCAGGACACCAGCATCCCATGTGGACACAGGCACACATCTGTGCAAAGGGCCATGTGTGGGACAAGGACACTATTGGTCCAGGGGTCTCAGAACAGTCTAAGTGGTGAAACCAAGCCACAGAGGCCCGGGGTCCTCGGGAAGTGTCCAGAGGAGCCAAGCTCCAGAGGCAGCTCGGAGCTTCGGGAGTGGATAGAGAGTGACCGTGGTGGACACGAAGTTGTCTGGGTGATGAACAGTCTGAAATTCTAAGCAACAAGAGACGGTGGTGGCCACACAACTAAGCTACTTATGAAACACGGCTCAAGTGTGCACTGGAAATGGTCCCCAAAGTGCCTGTATCTGTGTGACTGTCACAATTTTGAGAGAGATAAAGAATCTACAGAGAAAAGGAGAGACAGAAGCAGAGCGGGAGAGACAGAGAGAGACAGAGACGGGAGAGAGACAAAGGGACAGCAAGACAGAAGGAGACAGGGAGAGAAAAACAGATGTGAGAGAGAGATAGAGACAGTGATCGAGAAGGATAGAGAAACAGCAACAGAGAGACAGAGAGAGAGAGAGAGAGAGAGGAGGAGGAGGAAAGAGCAAGGAAGAGTGCCGAGAAGCAACGGGTGGTCTTCACTGCCCCACTGCGTGGTGGGAACAGAAAGTGGACACTGTCCTGTATTCAACCCAGGGGGTCACCTGCCCTACCGTAGCGGTGAGAATGGCCCGGGACAGATGCACGCAGACAGGACCTGGCCTGCGCGAGGCTCCGTCTGGCCACACCTCGACTCTGCATCCCCAAGTGGGAACAGCACGTCGCACACCTCGTGGACACACCTCGTGGACGCGTGCAAAGGTTGCCCTTCCTTCCCGACGGCTCCCAAGCCTCCTCCCCACTCGCAGTGCCTGGCGAGTGCGGCTCACTGAAAAACACGCCCTGGAATTCCCCCCCCCCCCCCCGGACGCTACTTTCCTGGCCCCGAGCCAGCTACAGAACTGAGGGCCCGGGGGACGCCCCGCCCCAGGCAGGCTCAGGAGTCCGTGATTTTGCGGGGGGGACAGGGGCAGGAGCGGAGGCTCCGGTTTGATTTGGTTTTTATTCTCCTCCTGTGGCCGCTGGCCTTTCGTAGCGGCCCCGAGGGCCAGCGTGTGCCCTGCAGAAATCACGGAACGGGCTCCTCGGGACGCAAGGCCGTCTCCCGGGAGGAACAAGCTGCGTGAAGCAAATGCTCTCCTGTGCGTCGGGGCCTGCTGAGATTCAGGACTACTCTGCCCGCCTCTTCCCCTCCCTCCGTTGGCTCAGCCCTATTCGCCCCTGCCACTGACCTCCTCCTTGGGCCTTACGCTGTGCACATCAGTTCCACGACCTGAGAGAAACCTCTCGAAGGTGAAGAAGGCAGGTCCAGCCCCCCGGGGGCCTGAAGGAAGTGGCCCTGGGGGATGACGCCTCTGGAAGTGGGCCGGACGGGGACAGAGCCCTGTCCTGTGAGGAGGTGATGGCAGCTCCATCAGCTGGGTGGGGATGAGCCCCAGCCGCCCTCGTCCCACTCAGAGCCGGAGTCTCATCTGGAAGCTTCCAGAACCGAGCACCTCAGGGAAACCTGGATGGGTCCCTGGAGGAGGAGGTTTCGGGAGGCTGTATTTTCTCCTTTCCATATTGTCTTCAGATCTGCTGGAATTGCTCCTCCATCCATGTGGATTTGATTCTTCAGAACAAGAACAATACCTTTCTCCGGGACGGATTTTTCATTCACTCTGGGAACCCTCTGAGGGGAGTGAAGAGCCCGTGGGAGGTAGGGAGGCTTGCTCCTTCCCGTCTCCTCACATTCCGCACCTTTCTGTCGCCCCTCAGATGTTCAGCCTATTGTGTGTTTTAGGGCCCCCAAGGGACCCCGTCTCTCCTCTCCCCGAGACCCATTGTTTACGGGCATCTCGTGTCCAACTCGCCATCTGAAGCCTCCCCCGAAAAGGCTGGAGCTCTGCCTCCCTGAGCCCGAGAGTCCGGGGAAACACGTGTTTCCGTTCTACTGTGACGCTATTGTGGGCCCGGCGTCTGCATTCCACAGCGGAGGCATTTCCCGTGATCAACAACAGCCACGAGGGCTCTGCCGCCGCTTCCTGCCTCTTCTCCCATCCCAGAGCTACGGGAGCAGAGAGGCGTCTCCTATGGGGAGACATCTGCAGCCGGCGGGGTGCACTGCAGCCAGCGGGGTGCTCTGAGGTCAGGGGGCGCTCTGCAGTTTGTGGGGTGCTCTGTAGTGAGGGGTGCGTTGTGGTTTGCGGGGCGCTCTGCCGAAGAATGCCCTTCCAGTTCCTCTGTAAACAAACTCCAGCCACACCTGCTGGCTCGGAGCCTCGTGCCGGCCTCTGGTCTGCAGCAGGAAGGAAAAGTCCCTTTCTGTCTGCCCGGACAGTTGCGTGAAGACTCAGCCGTGCAGCGTCCTGCATAAGGGCCCCGGGGCGCCCTAAAGATCACCTTTGACCCGAACCAAGTCACCCTGTGAATGAGGGCGAGGACGGTGGGGGTGGCCAGTGGCCACAACCACCTTCCCTGGTGTCTCTCATCCCAGACGGGCTCCTGGGAACCCCCCTCAGTACCAGCCTTGTGGGGCCTCCGTGACCGGGACACGCATGTGTGCACACATGTAAAGTCTTCCTTTGTGTTTACGTCCAGTCTGAGAGTCACCGCCATGCCTGCAGTGTCTCCCAGATGCAGCTTCCAAACAGGAAGCACCTCGCTCGGCCCGGGACCGCCTCTCTGCTCAGACCTTCCCTCGTCACCTTCTCGGACTGAGGCTTAAGCTGCGGCCCCACCCCCGCCCGCCTTCCTCTCCAGCCCCCTAGAGGGCACCACCGGCCCCCACCACGCCCAGCCCTCTGCTCGCTTGTCCAGCCTGGCTGGGGTTCCAGCCCCTGGACTCCTGCCTCCACCCCCCCCACCCCCCCGCCAGGCGGCTGGTTCTCCTTGGCCTCTCTCCCCGGCTTCCCCAAGGGCAGCATCTCCACCCTTGAAGCCCCCCTGCCCTCCCCCGCACCCCGACATCGCTACCAACCCAGCCCCCCTCCCCGCCTTCGGGGAGATGCACTCTGCCCTATGCCCAGCTGTATCAGGTGGCGCGGGCGAGAGGTGCCAGGCTCGTGCCCACCCTCCTCCATCACCAGGTGGTCCGGGGCATCGGCCACATGCTGGGCTCCGTCAGTAACCTGGCACTGAGCCAGGCAGGAGAGAGACTGTTTGCTGCCAGCGCCTAACCCCCCCCTCCAGGCGAAGCCAGTCTTCAGGCTGGCACGAGTCATTAGAAGCAGGAAGAGAACAGAGGCGGTGGCCGGGCTGGCGTGGGGACACGGAACCCAGCCGACACCCTCCAGCCAGAAGCCAACCCCGCGCTCCCGCAACGGGGCTGGCACAAAGGCCGGAGCTTCTGAGGCCTGGCGAGGGTGGCGGGGCACATGATGGCGATGGGGGTGCCTGTCAGTGACGACGGGGGCACTGTGGGGTGTTGTAGAGACGGGGCGGTGAGCCCCGGCAGACGCTGAGGTGCTGGTGTTCGTACAGCGGCTTTGAGGGAGATGACGGTGACGGGCTTGTGGGGATGGAGCTGGGAAAGGCGTCACGCGGGGCTGTGCCGGGGTGGTGGCAGTGTGAGTAACGCTGGCAGCCATGCTGGGACGTTGGTTCTGAGCGTGATCCGGTTCCCAGGGCCGCGCTCAGCAGCCGGCAGGTCAGGAAGGTGAGGGAGGGGGACGTGGCCTTTGGGTGGGTGGGTGGAACTGGCAGTTTGGGGGGTCCTTTTGCGCTTTGCTTTGCCTTAATATTGAATTTCACGGGCTCAGTGATGTGTGATATCAGATTCCACCCTTCATGCCAATAAAGGAGGAGCGAAGACAGGGCTCGCCTTCCTGACTCAGGAACAATGGCTCCCGCTGGAATCTCATCTCCAGGGCTGGCGTTTGAGCATTCTGTCCACTCCTCTGCTTTCCTTGGTCCGAGTGTGGACGTGCCCTGGTGCCTGCCTGAGCCCCCACAGCCCCGTCCGGGACACGTGCCCCCCTTCCCAGAGCAGACGCCCCGCTCCCTTCACGCCTGGCTGCTCCGGAATATCGTGAGAGTGAGCTGATGCCAACGCGTTCTCTCCCTGCTCCCTGGAGTCCCTCTTCGAAGCCATGGAGGGTTCTGCTCGCTGTTCTAAAATTAGCATTAGCCATGCTTCATTACACGCGGATTCCAGAAGCGACTCCGGCTCTCCAATCCACGGGGATCGGAAAGGAAGAAAGACGTCTCCCCGGGCATGTGATTCCTTCATGAGCAGACCGCAGGGGTCACCGGCCCAGCCTGTGCAGCGGAAGGACCCCCACGAGCCGGTCAGCTGGCTTCCCCCTCTCCACAATGGAATGATTAGCCGTCATTCTTCCTGCCCGGCCCGCTGACGCGCCCTGTTTAGCAGCGAATGTCCAGACTCATTCCACAGATGCTTGTGTGAAATCAAATCTCTATTAAAGCCAGATGAGAACAAGGCATCTGCAAGGGGAAGGGACGCCTGGGCGAGGAAGCCAAGGACTTAAGTGTCGGTGGGTGGCAACAATACGTACATAGAAATGGGTCACGAGCCTCTGACACGGACACGGACTGTTGCTGAAAGGGCCACGAGCAGCGGGAGCCTGTGACTGTGACACAGTGTCCCCCTGGCAGCACCTGCTCCCAGATGCGTCTATAAGGCATTGACACCCCAGCGCTTGGTGACAGCAAGGACTCGTCACATGCACAGAAGCGCCCGTGGGAGCAGCTGACTTCCTCAAAGACGCTTATTGTTGGCGTCACTTAAGCCAAGTCCATCAGAGGGGGCTGCCAGAAGGGCCAGGTGTCGTGAATGTAGACACAGTCTGTATCGCAGAGGAGGAGAGACTGTGGACACTGTCATCCGTCTCCACTCCAGACGGACCCGTCGCGATCAACACACTCAGGAGAAAACCCACTGTAGAGAAGAAACGTGGGTTCTGAGCTTGGGCGCATCTGTCTCTCATTCTCTCACTGTTTCCTGAGCACCTAATCTGTGCCAGGCACTGTTGAGTCACTCACAAAATTCTTCTTTGAGCACCTGTCACGGGCTGAAAGGAGCTTTTTGCAAAGCCTCAAGTGTCCCACGTGCTGAGCCCAAGTGACAGCCTCACAGCCTTGCTCGGCAGAGCCCCACTGTCAGCCCAAGGCAGAGTGGCCTTGGCCATGCGCCACCGGGCCAGCTAGTGGCATTCGTCTGGGCAAGGGAAGCATGTCTTTCCTCAGTCCCCCAGTCGAGGAAGCCACCCTTAGGAGCACTGGTGCTCCGGATACTCTCGGGCTTTAACACTCTCTGCCACCCGTCAAAACAAGATCTCGTGCACACGGCTCCCTCTGCCCTGGGGAAACCACCCACGGCTCATGAGTCACGAAAGACAGTTCGCCTTGGATCAGTCATTTCTGTGCTGGGACCATTCCCTGTGGAAGCGACGATGTACGAGGGAGACATCGCTCCCTCCTCGTGGGCCCAGAGGCAGGCGGGTCGGGCTGTTGATGGACTCGGCGTGGCCCTCTGCTCCCAACACAACTTATTCCTTCCGTGGGGGCGATCAAATGCTGCCCCCCTCCCCCCAACCCTTTCCCTGAGGACCTCAGCGCGTGCCGGGTTCGAGGGGCTGATTCCTGGACTGCGAGCTCCCGCCTGGCACGGGCTGGGGGGCAATGACGACTCACTGGCCGGGTGCCCGAGGGCAGAACAAGCTCAGTGCTCGTACAGGCACATCAAAGCGAGGCGTCCCCCTAGATTCTCGCGTCCGTGTTCGACATTGTGATCGGATTTTCAGTAGATTAAGATGCGCAGCTATTTGCCCTAATAGAGGCATTGCTGAAAAAAATGAAAGCAAACACTGTTTTCCATGAATGTTTAACAGAGAAGAAAGATTTCTCGTCTAACCGAAACAGATGCCCTCTGGGAGAAGGGAAAACACTTCTCTCTGTGGAGCTTGGGTGGATTTTCTTAAAGACGACAAAACTTACTTAAATGCTGTATTTAGGCCAGGGCTGTCCTGGAATTTGGTGGGGGGGAAATCATGTTCAATTATCATCAAATCCAGCCGGAGAGGAATCAAGGATTAAAATAGCCAAGAGAGGCTAAAGAGATAATCCGGCAGGGAGGGCACTTGCCGTGTGCACAGGCCGCCCGGGTTCGATCCCCGGCATCCCATAGGGTCCCCCGAGCACCGCCAGGAGTGATCCCTGAGTGCAGAGCCAGGAGGAACCCCAGAGCACTGCCGGGTGTGGCCCTGAACAAATAGCTAAGAGAGGGGAGCTCTGTCCCCGCCCCCTTGGGGGATGCAGGCCCCGGGTCTCCGAAGAAGGTTCCAGACAGGAGGTCGGCTTGGAGCCAATGCTGGGGAGAAGGAATGTTCTGGACCAGGGGCCCGACGAAGGCCCTTTGTCTGGGTAACTGGAAAAGCTGGAGGAAGTGGGGGGAGGAGCCCAAGGCAGGAAGGAAACCGGCGACTGGCCTTGGGCGCCAGGAGGTTGGGGGAGGGCCGCCAAGGCTCCGATGTGCGGCAGAGAGCACTGGGCGCCGGAAATGGGGGTCCCATCAGGGCTGACGCCCCGGGAGACCTGGGGTATGAGAAGCAGAGGCCCCAGGGGGCTGGTGGGAAAAATAAAACCCTTCTGTGGGGGGACAGTGTGTCTGACCCCCTGAAGACAGAGAAGAAACTGGAAAGCAGAGTCTTTGCTCCAGGTCAAGCCCCCAGAAGGAGCGGGGGGCACTGCTCCCCCACACTCTGCCACCACCTGATAAAGGGGCTTCGATTTGGGGGGGGGACTGGAGCTTACCCGTTAGGGAAGGTCTTTCCAGGAACTTAACATCAGCTGCCGTAGCATCAGGTGTACGTGAGTGCTCACGTGAACGAAAAGAGAAATGACAACACACTGCGACTGCTGAATGTCCAACGAACACACAACCAGGATCACCCGCATTTTACTGTGAACTTCTGAACCCCGGGACTGAGATTCTCCCTGTCCGGATGTGGCTGGTTGCACACAATCACGGCCCTGCAGTAGTTAAGCAAGGCCATTTAGTTTTGTATTTTTATTATGTTTTATTATTGAATCACCATGAGATACAGTTACAAGGCTTTCATGATTGAGTTTCAGCCATACAGTGATCAAACACCCATCCCTCCACCAGGGCACATTTCCCACCACCAATGTCCCCAGTGTCCCCCCCACATCCCACCCTCCCCCTGCCTCTATGGCAGACAATTTCCTTCTTACTCTCTTTCTCTACTTTTGGGCATCGTGGCTTGCAAACAGATACTGAGAGGCCATCATGTTTGGTCCTTTATCTACTCTCACACACATCTCCCCTCCCGAGCGGTCACCGTCACTGACTTACTGATCCCTTCTCCATCCCGGCTGCCTCCCCCCCCCCCCCCTCGTGAGGCAGGCTTCCACGAGTGGAGCACGGCCGTTTAGACCAAGTGGAGATGGTAGCCAGGTCCTGGTCTGGCAGAGACAGGGAGTACAGCTGGGCGGGGTGTGAAGAATGGCCAAAGTGGAAGCCAGGACTCGAGTGCCCGGGCACGGAGGGAGGGAGGAGAGAGGAAGTGCGGGTGCTGGCACGAAGAGTCACTGTCAACCTTCGGGACAAGAAACCAAAGACCTATTGTTAGGCCCACACTGGTGAGAGCCAGCTGAGGGGGTTATCATCACAATCAGACGAAGCAGAATTCTCCGGAACTGGCCCGTCTGTGCGCATGTGTTATAGGCATGTCAGAGTGTATTTACTAAAATACACGTACGCTCATATGATGCGCATGCACAGCTCTAGGCCACTGAGTTCGAGCTCAGAGAACCGTGAGAGCAGCAGTTTCGGGTCCAGGCTCCCAGACCAGCACAGGTCATGGAGTGAGACGGTGGAAACGCCGTGTCCAGGGGGTCTTCGGGGACCCACCGACGCCAACAAAGGGAGCAGGTGAGAGAGGGGCCCTCTCACTACCCCCACCAGCAGCGTTCTTTGGAAGAGTCTCGCCGTCGGGGAAAATCCTAACCCCACCCAGTGAGAGATGCCAACTAGACTCACGCGCTGGTGGTCTCAAATATCCGAGACTGATGTTGTGTCAACTGCACCTCGACGCGTAACCATCTTACTCAGCTTCGCGCTCAGGTGGTCCCGGGACTACAGAGCAGGGTCCCACCCGATCCGGGCAGGGGCTCCAGCGAGTGTCGCTGAGCCTCAGTGCCCCCAGCCTGGGAGCTCTGTCCCAAAGCTTCACCAGCTCGGGCTGAGGGCCGCCGGCAGGAAGAAGCGCAGCAGAGACCCCCAGGACGGATAACGGGCCCACGGGAGCCCCTGGACCCCTGGGAGGGCCCCCAGGAGGTGCTGTTCTGAGGGAGACTCCAGTCACCACCAGGACCAGAAGTCCAGACACTGGGGCAAGCGTCTGCATCATCCTGCACAGGGGATGTGGGACAGGGGCGGGGACAGAGGGAGTGGGGACAGGGTTGGGCTGACAGACCTCGTGAGGAGAGAGCAGCCAGGGGCCAGCCAGGGCCCGAGGTGGCCTGGGAGAGGATGGGAGCCGCGTCCGTCCACAGCGGGAGGGTCCCTGCCTTCGGGTTAGTCCCTTACTGGCCCTCACTACAGCCAGCTGGGTGGGTGTCATGTCCTGAGTCAGCCCAAGGGGCCTCAGTGTCCCAAGACAGCATCCCAAGACAGATGAAGTCATGAAATTTGCATACAAGTGGATCAACGTGGTGAGGATCATGGTAAGTGGAATGAGTCAGGGAGAGAGGGACAGACATAGAAAGATCAAACCCATCTGTGGAATATAAAGGAACAGAGTGGGAGACTAACACCGAAGAATAGTAGAAATAAGGGCCAGGAGGTTGGCTCCGTGGCTTGGAAGCCGGACTCACATGCTGGGGGAAAGGCAGCTCAGATAGAGAAGGGACCACCAAGTAAAGGGTGCTTGGAGGGCCGCTGGGGATGGGAGATGCAGGCTGAAAGTAGAGTATAGACCGAATGATGGCCACTCAGTACCTCTACTGCAAACCACAATGCCCAAAAGGAGAGGGAGAGCAAAAGGGAATGCCCTGCCACAGAGGCGGGGTGGGGTGGGGGGGGGGGATACTGGGACCATTGGTGGTGGAGAACAGGCACTGGTGGAGGGATGGGCACTCGACCATTGTATTACTGAAACATAGTCAAGAAAGTTTGTCAGTTGGGGGCTGGAGCGATAGCACAGTGAGTAGGGCGTTTGCCTTGCACGCGGCCGACACGGGTTCGATTCCCGGCATCCCATATGGTCCCCCAAGCACCGCCAGGGGTGATTCCTGAGTGCAGAGCCAGGAGTAGCCCCTGAGCATCGCCGGGTGTGACCCAAAAAGCAAAAAAAAAAAAAGAAAGAAAGAAAGTTTATAAGTCTGTAACTGTATCTCATGGTGATTCATTAAAAAAAAGAATTAAGAAAGAGAACTTCAAAAAATAAAGACATTATTATCTTAATTTATACCGATAATAATAATTCAAAAAGACAGATCTTGGGGTGGGGGGCAGGCCCGGGGCTTTTGCCAGGAGGTGTCTCCACCTTGCTCCCCGGGTGGGAGTTTGGCAGGGCAGAGAGGGGTGGGGCGGCCTGGGGGGAAAGTGAGTCAGAGCTTGTCCCCTCTCCGTAATTGGGGGCCAGCAGCAAGTTCCCCGAGTTTCCTGCGGGGCTCCCAGACCCCCTTGCAGGCCCCCTGCCTGCTCCCGTCCACCCTGCACGAGCGAGTGACCCTCCAGGCCAGGGGCCCGGGCTGGTGCCCGCTGCGTTGCCCACTGGGGGGCTGGAACTCAGAGATTCAAGCCAAGGGGCTGGTCGAGAGGGGGGCCGGGACCCCCGTGCTGCCTGTGACGGCGGCACGGACGGGCACGCCCCTCTCTCCCTAACACCTGGCAGCGCCGTGGCACACGGAGTCGGGGTGCTGACGCAGCCCACCCCACGCAGTTGGCAGTGGGGTCTGGACTTCAGCAGCTCCCGGCCAATAATAAAACGCGAATCTCTGCAACGCCACCACCAAAGCTGCGACGTGGGTGCGGTTGGGATCCGCCCGCCAGCACGCGCACCCGCACCCCTGCACGCGCACCCGCACCCCTGCACGCCGGGTGCCGAGGGAAGGGGAGCCGCTGGGTGTCCACAGCCTGACTCCAGGACTCGACGCCCTTGTTCCTGAGACCCCCACCCCTGATTGCAAATGCGGTGGGTCCACCCTGCCCGCCTGTGCCTCGATCCCTTTGGGGCATCTCCATGGCCTTCCTGACCCCAGGGGGAAGCTGGTTCACAGCCACCCGCAGCTGGGGCCCAGAACAGCGTAACCAAATGCTGCTGGCAGGCCATGGCAGGGCCGGGAGAGCTGCCCCCGTGTCCCACAGGCCCTGCAACCTGGGGGCAGAGCCAACAGTCAGGGCAGAGAGGAGCAGTATAGGGCAGTGCGGGGCAGAGCAGAGTGGTGCAGGGGTGGTGCAGGGCAGTGTAAGGCAGTGTAGGGCAGTGTAGGGTAGTATAGGGTGCTGTAAAACAATGTAGGGGGCAGTGTAGGGCAGTGTAGGGCGGTGTAGGGCAGAGTAGGGCATTGTAGGATGGTGTAAGACAGTGTAAGACAGTGTAGGGCAGTGTAGGATGGTACAAGACAGTGTAAGACAGTGTAGGGCAGTGTAGGGCGGTGTAGGGCAGTGTAGGATGGTGTAAGACAGTGTAAGACGGTATAGGGCAGTGTAGGGTAGTGTAGGGTAGTGTAGGGGTGTAGAACAGTGTAGGAGAATATAGGGCAGTGTAAGATGGTGTAAGACAGCGTAGGGCAATGTAGGGCGGTGTAGGGCAGAGTAGGGCGGTGTAGGGCAGTGTAGAGTAATGTAGGGGGCAGTATAGGGCAGTGTAGGGCAGTGTAAGGTGGTGTAGGGTGGTGTAGGGCAGTGTAGGGCAGTGTAGGGCGGTGTAGGGCGGTGTAGGGCAGTGTAGGGCGGTGTAGGGCAGTGTAGAGCAGTGTAGGGCAGTGAGGGCAGTGTAGGGTAGTATAGGGCGCTGTAGACCAATATAGGGGGGTGTAGGGTGGTGTAGGGCAGTGTAGGGTAGTGTAGGGAGGTGTAGGGCAGAGTAGGGAAGTGTAGGGCAGTGTAGGGTGGTGTAGGGCAGTGTAGGGTAGTGTAGGGAAGTGTAGGGCAGAGTAGGGAGTGTAGGGCAGTGTAGGGTAGTGCAGGGAGGTGTAGGGCAGAGTAGGGAGGTGTACGGCAGCGTAGGGTAGCATAGGGTGCTGTAGAACAATGTAGGGGGCAGGGTAGGGCGGTGTAGGGCAGTGGAAACAGTGCAGGGCAGTGTAGGCTGGGTAGGGCAGTGCAGGGCAGTGCAGGGGGGTGTAAGGCGGGCAGTGCAGGGCGGCACAGGGCGGTACAAGGGTGCAGGGAGCCTGAGGGTGGGCATCTCTGCTGCGTGGGAGTTTCCAGCGGGGCCACAGCCACCCACCCTGAGGCCCTTCTCCCTCGGCACCCCCAGATCTGTGCAGCGAGGCTCCTCCCTGGGGTCCGGGTCACCCTGTGGCCCCTCAGCCACCTCAGAGACACGCCCGGGAGCCCCGGCCAGCCCTCACGGTGGCCGTGCGCAGGGGGTGGGGATGGGAGGTCAGCACACGGATGAGCGTCTTGTTCCAGAGACACCCAGCTCTGAGGAGAGGAAAAGCAGGTGAGGGAGGGGAGGCGGGGTGAGGGCTGCAGGCGGGTGGGAGAAGCCCAGCGGGTGAGGGAGGGGTGGGGGTGAGGGGCATCAGTAGGTGCCGCCCTGGGGGATGGTTCTGTGCCTGTGAGATGGAGAGGTGAGATGGAGGGTCTGCACAGACAGGAGCCCGGAGGCCCGCGGCTGTCACACTCAGACGGAGAAGCCGGGCCGGGCGGGCCCAGGGGCAGGTCCCGCGTCTCTGCTGACTCAAGGCAGTTCTGGTTTTGATTTTGTTCTGAGAGGTCCCCGGCGATGCTCAGGGCTGACCCGACCGCACGCAGGGCTCCCTCCTGGCAGGCTCGGGGCCGCCTGGGGTGGAGGGGCCTGAGCTGGGGTTGGCCACTCGCGAGGCCAGCACCGTTCCGGCCCCGCCAGCTCGGGCCCCGACTGGACCTTTTGTGCTACAGCCCTGGCTTCCTGATTTTCAGTCAGGCCCGACCGGACCAGCCACAACGTGATCCTTAAAAAATTATTTCCAAAATCAAGACGCACAAAATATTGACTTCAGGGAGAAAAAATCAATGACTCTTTAACCCAAGGAGGAAAAAAAAAATTAAAGCCGTTTTAGAAATCTCATTATGCAAAGATGGAATCCGCCGGAACCCGGCAGAGCCGCTCAAGTAATCATTTCATTCTGCAGCTAATGGTTTCATCAGCGCCCAGCCGGCCCCTGCGCCCGGGGCCCCGTGAGAGTCTGAAATGTGCGTCTCCGACTCCCGACAATTCCTGGGGGAAAAGCTTCTTAGAGTCAAGAGTGCTGCACCCAGGGCCGGCGGGGGCCGGGGGCTGCTGGCCGGTCAGCTGGTCCGTTTCCAGGTGGTCTCTCACTCAGGGCACCGCGACCACCTCTGGGGTCTGCAGGCTCCTTCCTGCCTGAGATGCAGACCCAGCGGGCACAGCAGCCCTGCCCCCTCCCTCCCGCCTCTCTCTGGCACCCGTGCCCCCCCTTCCTGCCCCTTGACCTTCTCCCTCCCCATCCTGTCCCCACCCTGATCTCCGACCCCCTCCAATAACAGAGGACCCCATCCCAGGGTGCTCAGTGCTGAGAATCCTGCGTCGTGGCAGTGCCCATGTGCGCCCCCGCCTGGGGGACCCCCAAGTCCCGGGAAGCCCCCGTCCGCGTCACAGCCCTGGTGCCTTCTCCTGACAGTGCATCAGAGGGGGCTTCCCAAGGTCACTGACCCCATCCCTCGCGCCATGACGGGCTCGGGAGGCGCCCAGGGGCGGAGGCAGCAGTGCAGACGGCCCAAACTCTCCTCGTGGGAGAGAACCCTTAATCGTGTCCCCGTCCCTCCTCCCCTCCCTTTCTCTTCCTCCCCCTGATTCTTCCTCCCCTGCCCCCTCGAGTTTCTGAGCAGGGAGAGAAAAGGCGGGGACCTCAGCGACCCTGCCCCCTAACTCCTCTTAGCCCCGCCTCCTGTGGGAGCCCCGCGTCCAGCCCACCCCGGCTCCCAGCACCCACAGTGCGTGATGAACCATCTCGTTGGCCTCTGACATCCAGGCTCTTCCTGATGCTCCTGAGCACTGTGTGAGTGTGTCACTGATGAGACCCCCATCCCCGAGAGTGGGGTGAGACCCCCATCCCCAGGGGTGAGACCCCCATCCCCAGCGGTGTGAGACCGCCACCCCAAGCGAGAGCGTTTCTTCTCAGCCCCAGAAGGGCGATGCCCCCACCTGCTGGCTGGGTCACCCTCGGGCCCCAGGGGGGCTGTGCCTGCTGTTCCGAGAGGTTCTGCACATCCCAGAGTTGGAGTCAGCCCCCCAGGACCCTCCCGGCCGGCTGCCCTCGCTCTGGGCAGGGTCTCCGGCTCCTCCCAGAACTGGCCGCCCGCCTGTGCCCTGCCTCCACCCCCCATCCCCCAGCCCCAGCCTGTGGCCTCCCCAACCCTGCTCCGGCCTCCCCACCTCTCACCTTCTCTCTCTGACTCAGCGACGACCATCCCCTGCCCCAGGTGGGAACCGTCTGACAGTCAAACATGCTTGAAGCGTCCCTCCCCATGAGCCCGAGACTGAGAGCACGGGGCTCCAAGACCCCCCTGGTTTGAAACCTAGAGCATCCCCCAGGTTGGGACTCTGTCCACAGTGCTCAGGCTACACGTCCCTGGCTGGAAACTGCAGCTCAGAACCAGCTTCCTCTGACAGCGACGCTTTTCCCTCCGCACCCCCGGCCTGTGTCAGACCAGCACTTTTATTCCCATTCTGTCTCCCGGGCAAGTCGAGGTCTGCCAGAGATGGAGGGTTATCATTTTCTTCCCCTTCTATCTCTGTTCACTTTGGGTTGTTCCCCTTTAAAACTCAGCTTCTGCATCCGAGCCGGAGAGAGGCTGCCCAACTCTCAGCGGGGACGTCGCCCGTGCCCTGCAGGCCCTCGGCCGCTGCAGAAACATCGGGTCAAACCTTCCACTTTCCCTGCTTTCCCCCCACATAGTAGCTGCTCACTGAGCAGGAGGGCCCAGAGTGCAGTGGCAGGCGCAAAGGGTCTGGGGCTGATTATATCTCTTGCCCCCGCCGGGATCTGAGAAATGAAAACTCCCCCGTGATCAGGACAAACACGAGAGGCCCGGGCCCCGTCTCCCAGGTCAGGGGCCGGCTCGGGCCTGGCTCAGCCCGGTGCCTCCGATGCGGGGACGGAGTGAAGGCAACTACCCGGGCACAGCTGGGCACAGCCGGGCACAGCCGGGCAAGCCGAGACCCCGGGACCACGACACCGCTGGCTTCAGCTCTCTGCGGCCAGTAGCCTGGTCCCCGTTTTCTGGAAGGTGACCCCGGGTCAGGACAGTGAAGCCCACAGAGCTACAGCAGTTCAGGGGCTGGACCCTGAGGTCATCCCCCAACACGGCCTTCGTGCTGGGGACCGGGGACACGCCCGCTTGCTGATGGGGCGCGTGGACCAGGAGCCCAGCTGCTGGCCACCTGTGGCTGCGGGCTGACCCTCCCGAAACTCAGGCCCGAGACAGTCTCCCGGGGCTGCCCTCAGCAGAGGGTGGATGCAGCTCGTCCCCTCAGCACTGGGGGCCGACAGGGGCCACCAGAGCTGGGCTGGGAGGGGACCCCGCTCCCCTGCACATGGCCGTCCCTCCCCGGAGGCCAGCGCTGACCTCACACCCCAGGAGCGTTCCCCGAGCCGCTGGCCACGTCCACCCCACCCTGGGGCCTCTGTCAGGACGGCTCCCCTCCCCCCCCACACCTCGTGCCCAGGGCGAGGGCAAGGTCAGGCAGGGCCCAGGGAGGGACAAGGGGCCCCACCCGCTGGAGGGGCAGCCCCAAGGCCTCAGGGCAGGTGGGCTGGGGGCTGGGGGGGCCCTCGGTCATGTTCACTCCTGCCGCTGCTCCCAGCCCTGCACCGGAAGATGAGACACTCCGGGGAAGCGGCAGCCGGGCGGGTTGTGGCGGGGACTCAGTGTGGCCCCGTGCCCGGGGGAGAGGGCGGGGCACAGAGGAAGAGGCAGCGCTGGACCCCGCAGAGGTGAGGTGAGGCGGTCAGAGAAAGGGTGGGAGGCCAGGGCCAGTCTGGGCTTCTCTCCAGGGAAAGGGGCAGAGCCGGGCGCTCCCGTCTCTAAAAGGGGCGACAAGCTCCGGGCCCACAAGCCCAGGTCATTCCTGCGCTCCTCGACAGTCTCCCGGCCCACCCCGTGGAACATTCTAGAAGCTTGTGTCCAAACCCTCTGATGTCCTGGCCGTGCTGGTCCCTGGGGCAGCGTGCAAGCTTCATGCAGACCCAGGGCACAGCCCGCCCCCGGACAGCCCCCCTGACGCTGCACTGACCCTCACCCACGGGGGGCTGGGGAGGGCATTCGAGTCCCAGGGCTCCGAGACCCCCACCCCATCCTGGCTGTCCGGGTCCTGCCTCCCAAAGAGCCTGCCCACGCCTGCCCCCAGCAGCGAGGACCCCCCCCCCCAGGGAAAGGTGGGGAGAGAAGGGGCCCTGTGGGCAGGGGAGGGGCAGAGGGGCCTTTCACAGTGGGCCCCAGTGGGAAGATGCCCCAAGCCTGCCCAGGGAGCTGTGTGTCCAGGTCAGAGGCTGGCCCTGCCCTCCGGGCCATCTGGAGAACTCACCCGCGTCCCCTCTCGGGCCCTCGTCTGGGAAGTAGGGCCACAGACACACGGGGCCTGGGGGGGCGGGGGCGGGGGGGCAGGGGCGAGGGGGGGGAGCCGGTTTTTTTTACTAAATCGTTTGATTCACTTTGCATGGTATTTGATGAAGGAATCATTTAAGTGGCAAGTAATTACTCCCTATTTAAATGAGTCTATTATTAATGATTTATGAGGGGCTACCCGCCTGCTCCCCAGACGGCACAGCCCAGAGCCTGATGAAAAACACAAAGATCATTTCCATGTTTGGCATAAATTAGCCCACAAAGCTGACCTTATCTGACTCCGGAGAAGGAGAGCCTATATTTACCCCGGGAGGTATGAATATTTAGAGGTGCCACCATTGAAATGCTAATGTGCTTAATTATAGGCTTCATAGCGAGGTCCCGCATATCTCCTCTTTAGAGTCCCGGAGGGGCCAGAACCGAACAAATCAGCCTGGAGATGGCTGGGGGGGCTCGGCCAGTAGTTTATTACACCATAACTCTGAATGGTATTTTAAATGGGTCTGGAGAGTAACACCAACCCCACAATGCCCTCCTGTGTGGCGGTGTTGTTGTTGTTGTTGTTGTTGTTGTTTTTTAATGCCCACTTTTGTTTTCTATTCCCCATGAAAGGTGGGATTATGCGCCACTTCCGCTTGAATGGGAAGTGGAGTCAGACTGAATAGAAGACAGGCCGCAATCACAGCTGCCAGTCCTGAGAGGGCTGAAGAGACAGGCTTTCATTGTCCCCTCCCTCCCCTCCCCCTCCCTCCCTCCTCCCCCTCCTCCTCCCCCTTCTTCTTCCCTCTCCCCTCCCCCTCTCCCCTCTCCCTCTCCTCCCTCCCCTCTCCCTCTCTCCCTCCTCCCTCCCCTCCCCCTTCTCTCTCCTCCCCCTACCTCCCTCCTTCCCCCCCTCCCTCTCTCCCCTCCCCCTCCTTCCCCCTCTCCCCCTCTCCCTCTCCCTCCCCCTCCTTCCCCCCTCTCCCTCTCTCCCTCCCCCTCCTTCCCCCCCTCTCCCTCTCTCCCTCCCCCTCCTTCCCCCCCTCCCTCTCTCCCTCCCCCTCTCCCTCCCCCTTCTGCCTCTCTGCTCCCTCTGCCTCTCGGTTAGCTCCACCCAGCACTGGGGCTCCATGAACCCCCCTAGCACAGAGACCCACCCCCCGGGCAGACAACTCAGAGGACCCCAAGGTTTGCAGGTGACCAGGGAGGGACACGGCCCAGCCCCAGCTGCCACAGCTGAACCCCAGATGAAGCCAAGTGAGAGCTTCAGGGAGCCCCTGAGCCCAGCCCCCCTCCCTCCCCCCCAGCGGAGCCCATCTGCACTGCCACTCTGGGCTCTGTGTCCCTGGGCCATGCAAGGCCCGCTGACCCCCACCTAGTTCCGCTCCTTCCCCCTCGCTGTGCTGAGTGGCAGAGGAAGTTTGATGCCCGCCTTGCCCTCTGGGAGGGAGAGCCAGGCCCCGCAGGAGAGGTGGCCTGGCTCCCAGCGGAGGGGTGTAAGAGGAAGGGCTGTGGGGAGAGGGCAGGAAGGACTTACTCTGGGGGCAGGAGCAGGACGCTGTAGCCAGGGTGGGGTGGGGGTCTCAGGAGAGGAGGAGGGTCCCCGTAGGCCGCCAGTGCCCGGGGAATCCTGTCATCCTTTCTGTTGTTAGCCTTGGGAGCCACACCCAGCAGTGCTCAGGGCTTGCTCCTCCCTCTGTGCTCAGGGAGCACTCCTGGTCCATGCTTAGGAGCTCATCAGACCCGGGGTGGCCGCTTGCCGAGACTGCCCTCCCCCTTGGACCGTCCCTCCGGCAAATCCGCCATCGTTGCAGAATAGCTGGGCCAGAGGACCCAGAGACTCAGAGCGTGAGTCCGGGCCACCCAGGGGTCAGTTCCTAGGACACCCCCACAGGTGCACAGGCCTCAGGGGTCTGGGTGCCAGGCCACAGCGGAGGGGCAGGCCCAGCTCCCGGCGAGGGTGCCCCGCGCCACGGACAGGAGTCTAGGCAAGCAGCCTGCGGCCACTCAGTGCGAAGCTGTCCCCAGGGGAAACATCCTTTCACGGCTTATGGCAGGAGAAAATGCTCACCATCTAGTAAGATGCCACCTCTCAAACGCGCACGTAAATGCACCACACACAACTGTCACGGAACACATCAAACCAAGCCAGTGATTACCTCTGAATGCGCCAGTAATGGACGGGTTTGTCCTTTGAAGTCTGGCCCACGTTTTCTGCATCAACAGAATCCTGCATTCTGCTCATCCGGGCCGTTAAGAAGGACCATGCGCTGCCCTGAGGCCGGGGCCAGGCTGGTCCTCAGCCTCCAAGTGTGCCAGCCTCCGAGAAGTGACAGCATTTCCTGGGCATGCTTGGAGCAGTGCGGCTTAGCCGCAGGCCTCACGGAGAAGCACAGCAGCGTAGAATGCTCTAGAAGTTCTATTTTGATTCTGCATCCTGAAACTCCATGTTACTAATTTTCCAGTTTTATGTTCAGAGCCTGCACACATGTGTGTGTTAGAGAGAGAGACAGAGATAGAGAGAAAGAAGAAGAAGAAGAAAGAGGAGGAGGAGGAGGAGGAGGAGGAGGAGGAGGAGGAGGAGAGGAGGAGGAGGAGGAGGAGGAGGAGAAGAAGAAGAAGAAGAAGAAGAAGAAGAAGAAGAAGAAGAAGAAGAAGAAGAAGAAGAAGAAGAAGAAGAAGAAGAAGAAGAAGAAGAAGAAGAAGAAGAAGAAGAAGAAGAAGAAGAAGAAGAAGAAGAAGAAAAAAAGAAGAAGGAGGAGGAGGAGGAGGAGAGAGGAGAGGAGGAGGAGGAGGAGGGAGAGGAGGGGAAGAGGAGGAGGAGGGGGAGGAGAAGGAGGAGGGAGGAGGAGGAGGAGGAGGAGAGGAGGAGGGGAGGAGGAGGAGGAGGGAGGGGAGGAGGAGGAGAAGCAGCAGCAGGAGGGGGGAGGAGGAGGAGGAGGAGGAGGAGGAGGAGGAGGCTGCAGGTGTGCCTGCAGTAAGCATTCAGAGGATTGTGGCTGTCCCTTAGGGGAGGGGAGCTGGACTCAGAAAGCCGAGGCGCCAACCTTTCTTTGAAAGTGTTCCCGGAAGGAGTGATGCGCCCTCGCTCTCCTGATCAAGCCAAGACTCAGCCTGGAATATCCGCACTCGTTTGCTCTGAACGTCCAGCGCCCCCTCGGCCCGAACAGCCCCCCCTGGAGCTCCCCAGACCTGCCCCAGGAGAGGGTAAGGCACACCCGGGGGATGTCCACCCCACGGCAGCAGGGTGCTGAGGGCCCAAGGCCACTCTCCTAAGACTAGCACAAACAGAACCGATGGCCTCCCCAAAGTCCTGACATCCTGCCCGCCAAGGCGGGGGCCGGGGCAGGGGCGTGGGAGAATGACCGGCAGAGCCCTTCCCTTTCTGTCCGTGACGGTCCAGGTTAGGGTCCGAGCTCGGATCCAGGCTCGTGCCCACGATTCCCCGGCCCGGAACCCAGGGGACTGAGTTTGCCTTTGCGTGGGCCACGGTCTGTTCCCAACAACCCAGCCGGAGGTGTGGCCCCTGCGTGGTGTTCAAGGGAAGGACGCGGCAGAAACGCAGGACGCCAACCACGGGGTCTCAGGCCCGGTCCTCATGACTCAGTGGCCACACAATGCGAGAAGTCTGGATGTGACGCCGAGAGTCCCACACGGACAAACCGTCTCGGGCTGCACAGGGTCGATCAGCTATTTTCCGGGGGGAATCGGAGAGAGGGGCACCCGGATCCCCCTGCTGTGTTTCCAGTTTCCTGTGGCTCTAGGGAAATATTTCAGAATTACCCAACATGGGGGGAGCTGGAGCGATAGCACCGCGGGGAGGGCGTTTGCCTTGCAAGCGGGAGACCCGGGTTTAATTCCCAGCATCCCATAGGGAATTATGGGCACCCCCTGAGCAGCCCCAGGGGTGATTCCTGAGTGCATGAGCCAGGAGTCAGCCCTGAGCATCGCCGGGTGTGACCCAAAAAGAAAAAAAAAAATTACCCACCCGAACTTACACGTGTGGTTTGGGTGGAGACGGTGTTTGCTGAGTGAGGCTTCGGGTCACGAGCGGGACTGTCCACTGGGCGTCCTGCCGGACAGGACAGCGCCGTCCCCCTGAACAGGAGAGGGAGCGGCTGAGGCCTGGGATCCGGGCTGAGAGGCCGCAGGAGGCCGAGCTGCTGGCCGGGACCGAGAGGAGGCGCCTGGCTCCAGTGCCGGGGAACTGGGTGCCCCACGACGGCAGCGCCTGCTTTGGGGGCCCCGGGGCACGGTCCCGTCTGCTGGGCCCGGCCCGCGCCCTGGCCTGTGAGGAAGGAGCACGAGGAGGCGAGTCAGAGCAGAGGCGGGGAGGGGCCGACGTCTGCCCGGCCATCCTCCCTCCAACACCGAGAAGCAGCCGCTGCCCTCCGGGGTACGTGGACACTCGGGCCTGGGGGCCAAGCCCGAGAGCCGAGGAAACGACGGGGCGGCTATAAATAGCCCCTTGCCCCAGGACCCTGGCTGCCCGCCCGGCCTGGAGCCCCGCACCCTGGGACTGGGCGGGAAGTGGGGAGCAGGGCCGGGGGCAGCTGAACCCCAGAGCACATGTGTGTGCCGGTTGTCTGAGGAAGCGGCCACCACACCCCCCCCCCCGGGACCAGCCCTACCCCACGGCCCCGCCTGGCCATCACGGTGGGGGCTGGGCCGTGGCGCAGACACTCCCCCACAGGGGCCCCGCCAGGCCCATCCCCGGTCACCTGCCTTGGCACGTGTCCGAGGGGCAGGAAGGGCAGTGAGCAGGGCCGGGTTGCCGGGGTGCTGCAGGGCCGGGCGGGGAGCACTAGAGCACTCGGGGGAGCACTCTGCGTGCTCCCTGCACGGTGCTTGTGGAGGCCGGGGAGCCGGCGGGGGCCTGGCACCAGTCTGCTCCCACACCCACTCTGCAAGCCGGGTTCCTGCAGCCTGAGCTGGGGCACTTGCCCGAGGCTCCCTGCAGGGGAGAGGAGGGGAGGGGAGGGGGGCGCAGGGAGGAGGCCTTGGGGAGACGGGCTCCCCCCGGGAGACGCCGGAGGCAAGGTCAGGCGGAGCAGAACTCCATCCGGGTCCGAGTGGATTCTTTCCCAGCAGACGTCTGCCAGGTCTGCGGACACGGCACCGGGGCCTGAGCTCCCCGCAAGGACGGGGCAGGGCTGGCGGGATCCGAGGGAGGGGGACAAGCGTGGTGACGTCTCGGGTCTGCGGGACAGAGGCACGGACGAGGGGCAAGGCAGGGCCAGGGCCAGCCCTTGGCCTGGAGTCACACACGGATGAACAGGCCGCGCGAGAGACGCCCCTACAGGAGGGCCGGGCCCGGGGTGGCCGCGCTGTCCTTCGTGCACTGTGCACTGGCCTGAGGCGCTGAGTGTCCGAGGGACAGCAGGGACACACGATGCAGGACACCTGCAGTGGCTTCAAATACATCCCACAAGGAGCACAGAGCATCGTCAAGCGCTTTATTAAACCATAATCAAAACCTTTTACTAACGCGGAAATCTTTCTAAAACACTGAAAGACTCGGGCCCCTACGGGAAGGGGGTCCACAAACCAGCCAGGCCTGGGAATGCAGAGACAGGGGCTCCCCACGCTGGGCCAGGAGTCAGAGAGGGGCTCTCAGCGGGGCCGGACTGGTGGGAACAGAACATGCCCCTGCGAGCCTGGGTCACTGGGGAGGCAGGGGCGAGGGAAGGGGGTCAGATGAAGCCGGATCTGGGTCTCGCTTTGGTGAGGGGCCAGGAAAGGCCCCGGGGAGGCGGGACCCCAGATATTTGCTCCCCAAAATAAGACAGGCGGCCTGGGGTCCTGCCAGTAGGGGGTCTCAGGGGGCCCCTCGTCCAGACGGCTTCTCCGGAGTCCGCAGGCAGGGCTGCGCAGGCCCCAGGAAGGTGAGTATTCCTGGGGGGGCCACCAGCAGCCCAGAGCCCCCCCCCCGTCACCCACTGTCCTGCATCAAGCCCCCAGGATGTGGAGGGGAGGAGGCCGGACCCCCATTCACACAGGAAGGCAAAAAGGTGGGCTCCCCTGGGAAGCCTGGGGGGCCCTTTCGGATGGGCCTGGTGCTTCATGAATATTCACGGCTCTGCAGGCCGCACGACATGGGCTGGCGCTGGCCGGGCCGAGGCCCCGAGCGCCCGGAAGTGGGAAGGCGTGTTGTGCCGGCTCCGTGCCCACGGCAGCGCCCAGATGCCAACGCCCAGCCCAGCTCGAAGGTTCCCGGTGAGGCGTCTCCAGTTACCCCCGGCGGGAGAAGCAAACAGTGCTCTCCTGTGTCTCGCCCTGGAGGCCTCGGGAGGGCAGTGCGGGAGGGGCGGGCGATGTGAAAGGGGCAGCCTCAGTTTCCCTCGCCAGCCGCTGGGAGCAGCCCCATTTTCTGACTGTCCTTTTCACTTCCGGTGACTCCTGGGCTCCTTCTGATAAACAGAAAGTTGGCAATTGTCCAACATGAAATTCTGCCCGGAGTCAGGCCCACCTCGGGGCTCGGGCCACCGCGGGCGACACCTGAGGCCAGCGGCCAGCCTCTCTGCCTCAGTCGCAGCCTCTGACGCTTCGGTCAATCTATTGCAAAACCCAGTTTCCTTCCCGAAAGGCCTGTCGCGGCCTCAGCTCTGCCCTGCAGACTGACCAGGCCAGGCCCAGCCCAGGACCCGCCCCAAGGGCAAGTGCAAAAGACGGAGGACGTGAGCTGCTCCCTCTGCCCTGACTCTGGGGGCTGCGGCCACCACCCAGCCCTGACACATGGATTCTGGGCTCTGTCACGCCCGTGACCTTGGGGCTCTCCTCTGGGCGCGGGTAGATGGCCCCTTGCGCCCAGCCGCAGAGGACAAGGGTCCCCCTTCCTGGCCCCGGGGAGTGGGACCAGGCCCCCCTCAGAGACCTCCCGCTATTCCGCTCCCGGCCACAGACCTCCAGAAGGTTCCGGCGTGAGAGCCAGCGCTGGCGTCCCAGTGAGAGCTCACGAGCCCCAAGGGACGGGGTGACGGGCAACAGAGCCCAGGATCTGCAGTCAGGGCTGAGGTCACAGTTCGCAGACCCCGGAATCTGCGTTTCTCTCTGACAGCGTGCTGCCCTCAGGGAGAGTTTCGTGTCCCTGTGGGGGGCCCAGGACACCCTGGGGAAGAAGAGCCGCTCCTCCTCCTCTTACCTTGCTGGAGAGGCGGGGCCGGCGCCGGCCTTCTGGTGGCAGGCAAGGCCCCGGGGGTGCCCCCCGAGTGTGCTGGGGGCGGGCGCTGCCCTCTCTGGAAATAACAAGTGAGTGTGGCTGGACAAAAAGCAGCAGGAACAGACATTGCCAGGGCCGGGGCGATAGATAGCATGGCGGGGAGGGGCTTGCCTTGCACACGGCAGACCCAGGTTCGAGCCAGGAGTAACCCCTGTGCATGGCCGGGTGTGACCCAAAAAGCAAAAAAAAAAAAAAAAAAATAGACATTGCCACCAAGAGTAGGCAGTGAGATCACTGGACCGGTGACAGGAGGGGGGCGTCGGGGACAGGAGGAGGGCGGCGGGGACAGGAGGAGGGACGGTCAGCCGGTCCCTGGTCCCCAACCCCATCCTGTCTTACCCTCCGGGCAGTGGAGAGCGGCAGAGGCCAACCCTGCACCCCAAGCCCGCTCACTCCCAAGCTCCCCGAACAAGCAGCATGGGGAGCAAGGAAAAAGGCAAAGGTCAGGGACACAGAGGGGGGGACTGGCCTGTGGGGGGGGTGGCTGGGGGAGCCGGGCGCAGGAGGAGGGAGAAGCTGGTGGGACATTCCACAGCCTTGCTGGGCCCAGGAGCAGCTCACAGGCCTCGGGTGCCAGGGAGGCAGCCCCCACCCCCACCCCCGGGGTCATCCGAAATATGGCACGAGACACGGGGCCTCTGTCCAGCCCTTTCCCGGAGCTGAGGCCGTGGCCCCACCCACCAGCGGCTGAGGGATCCACTGCCGCTCCGAGAGCCAGAGCGAAATTCGGGGCAGAATCCAACGTTTCCGTCCTCGGGGGACTGGCTGCAAGGGAGAGTTTAAACACCTGTTTAGGGAAGCAGAGTCCGGACCCGCCGGAGTCACGGGAAACCCTCTGACGGGGAGGCAGCGGGAAGAAGGCGTCCGGGAAGCAGTAAAAGACCACCTCCGGGCCAGGGGCTGGGCAGGGGGCGCCAGGGGTCTCTTGCAGCCCACCCGGGGACTGGGAAGCAAGCTCGAGGGGGGAGGCTGGGGGTCCCTCTCCTGGGGGCCATATTGGTTTCTGTCTGCCGAGGCGCCTACATGCATTACTTATTAAAATTTTAATTAGAGCAAAGTATTCTTTAGTCATTTAAAATGTTAATGTTCCAAATTGCCAACAATCGATGCCTCCTTGGTGGATTAAGGAGCATGACAGAGCGGTCGAGGGAGAGTTAGCTTCCTTCCCTGGTGACATCTTAGCCCAGGAAATGTCGCAGCATCCCAAATCAGAGGCAGCTCAAACCGTTAAGCCACGCAGTGACCTCAGAGGGGGGTTTGGTTTATTTCCTTCCTGTTAGCTATTATTTCTGTCCCTAAGCAAAATGTGTTTTTCTTACAGCATGGAGGTGTAGACAATATTCATTGTTTATTTTCTAACAACAGTATTTGTCTTTTCTGATTTTCCTCTTTCAAAATTGTGTGTCTTTATGTAGCACTGTGGCACTGTAGCACTGTCACTGTCATTGATTTGCTCGAGCGGGAACCAGTAACGTCTCCATTGTGAGACTTGTTGTTACTGTTGCTGGCATATCAAATACGCCACAGGGAGCTTGCCAGGCTCTGCCATGCGGGCGAGATACTCTCGGTAGCTTGCCAGGCTCTCTGAGAGAGACGGAGGAATCGAACCCAGGTCGGCCGCGTGCAAGGCAAACATCCTACCTGCTGTGCTATCACTCCAGCCCATGGCTAAGCTAAGTAACTTGTAACTATATATTGGTTATCTAATATGTTTAATAGAAGAGAACTGTTATATTTAAGTAGAAAATTCTATGATCCCAGTTCTACCCAGAAAGGACCATCGTTTAGCATAAAATGCTTCCCTCAACTGCTTATGATCATATTGGGAAACGCTTATGACCACACTTTCCACCAAAACAACATAATTTCATTGCAGTTGGGTCAAGTGCATCCAAGGGGGAAGTTCTAGATGTTACTGAATTCTCTGCTGGTCCCTTGAGAAACTACCAGGTTTTGGGGAATGTAAATTAGCGCAGCCTCTATGGAAAGTGGGACGGAGAGTCCTGAAAATAAAAAAATAAAAATGGAAATTCTACATAATACAGCAGCCACACTCCTAAGCATTTATCCAAAAACACAGAAAAACTTACTCAAAACCATATACGAGCTCCGTGTTCACAGCTGTGTGGATGGGACAGCACAGACACCACCTAGCTACCCGGGCAGGTAAAGAAGCTCGGGTCCCTATACTGCATGGACTACTGGCTCCACTATTAAAAATGACGACTCCTCCCCCCCTTGATACAGATGGAGAGTTTATGCTCAGGAAGGAAACTCAGGCTGTGAGAGACAGTCGTGAGTCAGCTGCACGTACATGTCAAAGAGGAATCAGTAAAACAGACCAATTGCCATCAGCAAACGAACCAAGAAAAGCGATAAAATCACCTCCTAGACTCAGAGAAAATCACTGTGGGTTAACCACGGGGAAGGAGAGGGAGAGGATGGGGCAGGGGGGTCTCGACTGGGGTGTGCGTGCTGGAACCCGGCGGGGGGGGTAACTGTGGAGAGTCCCAGAAGGCGGACACACCCTCCCGACACTGAGTTACTGTGAACCAGTGAGAAATCTAGTTATAAAATAAACTTTCTGCCAAACAGAGAATAGCGACACTTCTCACCCCAAACTGCTGCCCTCCCGGGGACACAGCGCTGAAATCGTCCTCACGGAGACACGGCTGGTGTGACGCTGGTCATTGACCCCATCTGACACATTTCCAAGCCAGCCCCAACGACGCGGGTCCCCTGGGCTGGTCTGCACCCCGCCCCCCACCCTGAGAAACCGCTCTTCCTTCTTTCTGGAATCATTTCTCATCGACCAGGGACACGATTTTTTGGCTTTTGGGGTCTCACCCAGTGATGCTCAGGACTTCCTCCTGGCTCTGCACTCAGGAATTACTCCTGGCGGTGCTCAGGGGACCATATGGGATGCTGGGGATCGAACCCGGGTCAGCCGCGTGCAAGGCAAACACCCTCCCCACTGTGCTATCGCTCCGGCCCCAGGGAAACTTTTTAGGGGTAATCGGGACACTTTGATGATTCTGTGGGCGTGGAGGCCGACACTACTGCTCCTGCAGTGATCCCGGTAAGCTAGGTGGCAGGTGCGCAGGGCGCAGCCTGGCTGGTGCCAATCCCACTCCCGGCCAGCTAGGGGTCGCTGCCAGGGCCCCCGTGAGGCGGCCCCTCCGGTCACCCTGCAAAGAAGCCCCTGTCCGCCAAGCCCCTGCTTTGGAGGAAACTTGTTTCCCTTGGCGCTGGGCTGCCGTCACCCATGGCCCAACCACCTGTGGGGACGGATCTGCCCCGTCTCCCTTCCCCGGACCCAGGGGTGCGTCTGGGGGTGACCGTGTTCTAGAGCTTTCCGGGAAATCACTGTCCGTCGTCACTCTCCCCACGATGGATCCCAGGCCTTCCCGGGGGTCCGGGCAGTGGCGGTCACAGGGTGAGGCCTGAGGCCAGGAAGGTCCGGCCCGCTTCCCTGGCAGGCGGGAGCCAGGAGGGGGCCGCGGTCTGTCCCTTCCTTCCCCTCCGGCCCCCGGGCTCAGATCTCGACTCTGGGTGAAGCGAGGAGCAGGCGCGGGTGTCGGTGCTCTGCTCCGCGCCTGGCCCACACTCAGGTGCTGGGAAACCCCGGGGTCACCGGCAGCCACTGCTGCTGCGGGTGTGCACACATGTGTGCGTCCGTGTGGGTGTGGGTGTGCACACATGTGTGAGTCTGTGTGTGCCTGTTTGCACAAGTTGATGTTCACTCATAAACATCCATCCCTGTATCCCTCCACCCCTGCAACTCTCCTCCTGCCCCTGCACCCCTGCACCCCTACACCCCTCTGCCCCTCTGTTCCTCCACCCTCCACCCCTCCATCTCTCCCCCCCAGCCCTCTACTCTCCACCCCTCCATCCCTCTGCCCCACTGTCCCTCCATCCCTCCCCTACCATCCCTCTATCTCTCCACTCTCCACCCTCCCCCCTCTGCCCCTCTGTCCCTCCATCCTTCACCCCTCCATCTCTCCCCCACCAGCCTCTACCTCTCCACTCTCCCCCCTCCCCCCTCTGCCCCTCTGTCCCTCCACCCTCCACCCTCCACCCCTCCATTTCTCCCCCACCAGCCCTCTACTCTCCACCCCTCCATCCCTCTGCCCCACTCTCTCTCCATTCCTCCCCCTTCCATCCCTCTATCTCTCCACTCTCCACCCCTCCCCCTCTGCCCCTCTGTCCCTGCCCCCTCCCCCCCTCCACCCTGGTCCCTGGCACTGGCTCCTCTTCCAAACACCTGGCCCAGGTGTACACACACTCAAGCCCACACTCACGCCCCACCTGAGATTTCGATCCAAACCTCTTCCTAGTGGCCCTTTGCTGAGTTGCTATTTTTCCCAGTCCCGGAGAGTTTCCCTGTCCACATTCCCCCTTTTGCTGATCCGCCGAAATCTGCTTTCTCCAGTCGGGAATAAACACACGGCTCGCACCCCTGATATCTGCTTGGATACAAGAGTCCTTGTCAGGAGGGAATCCAGAGCCGCCTCTGGTCCGAGTGAGAGGAAATCAGAATTTCTGGGAAGAAAGACTGGGGATTCTGGGAAGGGCTGCCCTCCTTGCCCCTCCCGAGGCCTCGGGAATAAAGAAACGAGCACAGAGGGGCTGGGCCCGCCCTGGGATGGGAGACACACAGCAGTTTGCAGGGGCGTGTTGGGGTCGCTGTCCCGGCTGGAACCCCCGAGAGCTGAGCCAGGTCCCTGGTGGCAACAAGACAGGTCCCTGCCGACCCCAGCTCGATCAGCCTCGGCTGACCCCACAGAGGGTCCTCTGAGCCCCTCCAGGAGTGCTCCCTGAGCACAGACCGGGAGTGCTCCCTGAGCACCGCTGGGTGTGGCCCAAAACCCAAAAGACCAAAGAAGGCCTGGAGCCGCCAGGTCACTGCACTGGAGTCCCAGGGGGACTCGGGCCCCCGGACACCGGCGGCCCTGACTGGCCCGTCCCCCCTGAAAGGCTCCTCAGGTGAGTCTCAACTCCCCGGGAATTTGCCCCAGTTTGTGTCGGCAACTTTGCCTTTGTGAGCTCTCCTCGGCGTCTTCAAAGGAAAAAGGACAAAGAGGACTGAAAGCAGAGCCAGGCTCGGGCACCCTGGGCGGGCCGAGGGGTCGGGCCCTGCCAGCAGCTCGAGGCCTGACCTCGCGGGGTGGGGGCGGGGGGCGGTGGCTGGTCACCCCGTGTGTGGAGAGCCTCCTCTGGAGTCCAGACGTGCTGCTTGGGCAAATCCACTTTCTATTATTGTTGCTATTATCACTGTAGCACTGTCCTCCCGTTGTCTCGTCGAATTGCTTGAGTGGGCACCAGTCACGTCTCCGTGTAAGACTTGTTACTGCTTTTGGCATATCAAATATGCCACGGGGAGCTTGCCAGCCTCTGCAGTGGGGCAAGATACTCTGGGTAGCTTGCTGGGCTCTCCAAGAGGGGCTGAAGAATCAAACCCGGGCCGGCCGCATGAAAGGCAAACACCGTACCCACTGTGCTATCGCTTCAGCCCATTATTATTATTATTACTATTATTATCATTATTATTATTGTTATTATTATTATCATCATTTGGGTTTGGTCACACGATGCTCAGGGTTACTGCTGGCTCTGCACTCAGGAATCATTCCTGGCAGTGCTTGGGGGACCATCTGGGGCTGCCAGAGATCGAACCCGGGTTGGTCGCATGCAAAGCAACGGCCTTACCCCTGTGCTATCTCTCCAGCCCCCCAGTTTCTCTTCCTTTTGGGGGGTTGGGCCATACCTGGCACTGCTCAAGGCTCACTCCTCACTGTGCGTTCAGGGATCTGACGGCTCTGGGGGACCCTCTGAAGTGCTGGAAATTGAACCCAGGTCAGCCAGGTGCAAGGCAAGTGCCCTACCCACTGCACTATCCGCTCTGGCCCCCGTTTCTCTTCTTTTTTTTTCTTTGGGTCACACCCGGCGATGCTCAGGGGTTACTCCTGGCTCTGCACTCAGGAATCACCCCTGGTAGTGCTCAGGGGACCCTATGGGATGCTGGGAATCGAACCCGGGTCGACCGCATGCAAAGCAAATGCCCTCCCCGCTGTGCTATCGCTCCAGCCCCCCCTGTTTCTCTTCTTAAACCACAAAAATATTTCAGAATCCGTCGCCTACAGAGCTGAAGCCCTGTTCAAAATTTAAGCGTCCCTGCAGAGTTTCCCTTCTGACAGGATTACCTCAGGGTGCCAGAGACGGGCTCCCGCCCGCGCGGCCTCGCCACCCGCCCTGCCAGCTTCTGTCAGAGCTTCAGTTCCTAGAGCCGCCACGTGAGCCCGGCACAGCCCTGGCGGCCTGCTCTCGGTCACGCGTGCGTGCGTGTGTGCGTCCCGCAATAATAGCGGCCTCGTGCGCACGCACAAGCTCCCCGAGGCCCCCGGGATTGCCACGGCCAGGACGTGTGGAAGCAACGAAGCTAACGAGTGCGACCCTGTGTGGGCACCCCAGCTAACGGACACGCCCCCCAGCGGGCACCAGGGCCTGTACGGCCTCAGTGTGAGCACTGAACCCTGAAGAGCAACCTCCAGGGAGCACCTCAGCTGGGAACTCGGGGCGCCCGCGGCCAGTCGTGTGCGACCCTGACGGGCACGATGGCAGCACCGACACGACAGGGGGGAGGCGACAGGGCGAGGTCTCGCGTCTGTGCAGGGGTCAGGGGGTGCGAGCAGATTGCCCGACCCTGAGGGGACAGTTTCTGCTTCACCAACTGCAGCTTCTGAGGGCGACGGCTGAGCTTCCCCTGAAAGTCCCCCCGGCTGCCTCAATCAGGGCACGTCGCCTGGGATGTCCGGGTTCCCGGGACCCGAGGGGCGGCCCTGGGGGTGACTGCAGCCCCCGGTCCTTGCCCGCGGTCCTGAGGGCCCCGGCAGTGGCTTCCTTTACTTTCCGATTGCAGATGGGGAAACTGAGGCGGGCAATTCCCACCCACCCACCCACCCACCCCCTGCCAACATCATTCCTGTGAGCCGGGGTCCTCGAGAGAGGCACAAGGGACAGTCTCCGGGGCCCAGCACTGCAGGCAGGAGGCCAGCGGCCTCCCTCGGAAGGTCCTGCACGTGACCAAGGGTGACAGGGAAACGGGAGCATCAGCTCGGCAGAGAGGAGGCCCGGGAAGGCCTTGAGGGGACCCTGTGGGGGTTGGGCCAGAAGGCACAGGGGGGCTGTGCGCAGGTCCTGGGCGTGAAAGGAAGAACCCCGGGCCAGGGCTGGCACGTCCCTAGGGGCCCGTGGCCAGGTGACCGGGATTTGAGCACAGAACCTGCCCGAGGCCAAGCCTCAGGGGACAACTAATGGCCTCGGCCCAGAGTGGCCTGAACTGGACTCGACCCGACAATCCCCCCGGGCATGGTGGGGGCCCCCCCCGCTGGTGGGACCCGAGGACCATGAGGTGTGGCTAGCTCAGCGCCCTCCCCAGCACGGTCAGCTCACCCTGGAACCTTCCAGAACAACTCTCTCGGGCCCCTGGTCCACCCCCGCAGCTGCCCGTGGTGTGCAGCTTTGGTGGCGGCCGTGGGCGGCTGAAGCAACCCTGCAGCGGAGGTAACGTCCAGCACTGCCCGCTGTCCCGCAGCTGCCCCGCGGCCGGGGCCAGGGCCCCTGAGCCCCCCGAACGCCCTGATGCAGAACAAAAGGCAAGTTCCAGAGAGTCTAACGCTGCGGTCAGCCCCGTCTGCCAAGACGAGAGAAATGGACTGTGCTGGGAGCGCACTGAAGACTCACCTTGGTCTCGGAATTTCCAGAACTTTCTCTCACCCCTAGACCCTGATGTTCAGAAACGCCCCCTAGTGAACTGTGTGTTCACTAGGAGCCCCAGGAAGGAGAAGAAAAGAACAGAGGTGCCCCCTCCCCAATAGCACAGCCCACAGAGCCGACTCGGGGTCGAGGAATTGCCTAAAGTTTCCCAAGGTCGGGCCGACGGCCAGTGGCATCCCCAAACGCCAGGACACTTCAGGACTGGACCCTGCTCCCCGGACACCATCTACTCTGTGTTGCCTACATCTCCCACCGGCCCTTTATCAGCACCAGCCTGAGAGTAAGAGGGTTTGGGGGGACAAGTCCACCCTCTCCAGGTGGCGAGCAGCAGATGGACTTGCTTTGGTTTTTGCACCAACCCTGGCCTCTTGGGTACAGAGGTACCAACCTTGGCTCTGGTAACAGTACTAACCAATGCAAAACCCAGCACCCAGCACACATTCACGATCAGGGGTCTCTGCAGACAAGGGATAGAAAGAGACCCTGCCTCAGCTTCCTCACGAAATGGACCATGGGAGCCTCTAGCCCACCTCACGGCATAGTGAGAAGCCGGAAGCTTCCCACTGGGGCGGAGAACAAGGCAAGGCTGCGCCCTCCCCGCTCTGTTCCTGCCGTCGGAGAAGTCCCCGCCAAAGCAATACGGCAGGAAAAGGAAATAGAAAGTATTGGAAGAAGAGGAAGCCACGGAAGGAGACGTAAAACTCTCCAGTCACCAATGACTGGGTGTCGAAAACCTGAAAAGGTGGAGGGGGACCTTCCCTGGGTCTAGTAAGTACTTATAAACAGGTTTCAGGTGCGGTTTCACGGGCAGGGCAGCGGGATTTCTCGGACCCTGCAGGGAAGCGGCGCCTGTTACCTTGAAAGCCGCCTCTTTTCACCTTGCTCTATCTTCCTCTCAGGACCTGTAGGTCACGCGTCTCCTTCCCGTTATTTCTGCTGCAGTGACCGGCGTGCCACACGCTTGTGGGTGCTGCTCCCACACGGGATTGCCGTGCACTGGGGGTCAAACACTTCTGGGATGGCAGCACTGCCCAGCCCCCACTCAGAGGGAGGCACCAGCCCCCGTCTGCCAGGCGGCTGCCCCGCCAGGGGCTCCCAGCCCCCGCTTCATTCTGCTGTGAATACGCAGCATCCGATGGATGACACCAAACTCACTTTCTCAGTCGGGTGGTGATCGCTCGCTTGTTTGTTCTCTTGGACTGTGACTTCATGGAGCCCCTCAGTAGGAGAGGAAATCCCTCAGACAGTCAGTCCCCAAACACCAATCAGGGATTCCCCAAAAGTGTGCTCAGTATGTCCATTTGTGTAAATAAGATGTCGAAGTGAGAAGTGACACTTGACAAGGAGTCATGAGAGGGGGCTGATATGTTTCACTTTTGGGGGGGTTCCTTCTGGGGGGTCACACTCAGCGATGCTCAGGGCTTACTCCTGGCCCTGCACTCAGGGATCACTCCTGGCAGTGCTCAGGGGACCCGAGGGGGTGCTGGAGATTGAACCCTGGTCGGCCCCAGGCCAGCAAGCACCCTCCCCGCTGTGCTATCACTCAGTGCCTGATATATCTCACTTTGCGTCCACAAAGTACCGTGCCCGTGCGACGCTAATCAGAACCATAAACAATGAATGCTGCAAGGGCAGACAGCCTTGCCAGCGGGGTTCATCTTCCAGGCTGCGTCCAGGGACGCCAGCAGGACGGATCTCCGAGACATACACTCGGGCCTTGGCCGTGTCTGGCCAGCTCTCCTGGCCGGAGGGGTCTCGGGGGAGCAGGGACAGGCGGGCAGCTCCCGCCACCAGGGAGAGCACAAGTGCCTGGGTACAAGCTGATTTTCATCTCAGAGCCCCACTGCCCTCCGCAGAGAGTGGGGAGCATTCGGTCTTCTTGGAGGCCGTCAGGGGAGATCCAATGGCACAGATACTCGGTGAGCACTGCACGATGCTTGCTGCTTCTGTGCCAGATGCTGGCTCTGGGACAAAGCTGGGCGGGGATCCTAGTGGTTAGCGCTCCTGGTGAAAATGAGCTCGGAGGGGTGGTCGGTGGGGGAAGAATGCTTATAAGCTGCCACAGGCCCCACACTGTCCAAACTCTCTCTCTCCCTCCCTCCCTCTCCCCCTCCCTCCCCTCCCTCTCCCCACCCCATGCCCCCTCTCTCCTCCTCTCTCCTTCCCTCTTTTCTTCCTTTCCCTCTCCTCCTCCCTCCTCCCTCTCTCCTCTCCCTCTCTCCTTCCTCTCTCCCTCTCTCCCTCTCTCCTTCCCCTCCCTCTTTCCCTCTCTCTCCCCCTCCCTCTCCCTCTGCTGCTCCCCCTCCCTCCCCTCCCTCTCGCCTCCCTCTTTCCCTCCCTCTCTCCCCCTTCCTCTCCCTCTCCTGCTCCCCCTCCGTCCCCTCCCTCTCCCCTCCCCATGTCCCCTCTCTCCTCCTCTCTCCTTCCCTCTTTTCTTCCTTTCCCTCTCCTCCTCCCTCTTCCCTCTCTCCTCTCCCTCTCTCCTTCCTCTCTCCCTCTCTCCCTCCCCTCCCTCTTTCCCTCACTCTCTCCCCCTCCCTCTCCCTCTCCTGCTCCCCCTCCCTCCCCTCCCTCTCCCCTCCCCATGTCCCCTCTCTCCTCCTCTCTCCCTCTCTCCTTCCCTCTTTTCTTCCTTTCCCTCTCCTCCTCCCTCTTCCCTCTCTCCTCTCCCTCTCTCCTTCCTCTCTCCCTCTCTCCCTCCCCTCCCTCTTTCCCTCACTCTCTCCCCCTCCCTCTCCCGCTCCCCATCCTTCCCCTCCCTCTCTCCTCACCCTGCTTCTCTTCCTCTCTCCTTCTCTTCCTCTCTCCCTCTCCCCCTCCCTCCTCCCTCCCTCACTCCCCTCCCCTGCAGCCAAGGATCCAGGGCTCTGGCCCCATCCACGCAGAGAGAAATCAAGCCCGATCTTTGTACCCGGGAACCATTTCTGAGCCAGTCACGGCAGGTGACTGACAGACGCTATTGACTTTGGCAGCTGCCGGAACCAATCACGTTGAAGGGGGAGGAATATGTCATTTGACGGGCCTGACCTTCCAGACCTGTCCCTGGGTCCTCGGGGACAGTCCCAGTCGAGCTGGTTGGCGGCCAGGCCTGGTGGGGAGATGCCGGCTGCACGTCTCTCATCAGCAGCGTCTGGGCTGGGCCGGAGCCAGGCCTGAGCCGCCGTGTGCAGAGAAGGCAGAAAAGGCTTTTACTGTTCCACGGAGCCCGAGGGGATCCTCCCAAGAAGCACAAGAGTCCCCCCTGCGCCCAGAAACAAGCACTGGGTTCGAGGCCTCAGGCCGGGGCTCAGGTGCCCGGGTTTGTCCCGCTGGTTTCCCGGGCTCCTGACACGCTCGCTAATGACCTGAAGAGCATCCAAGGGCAGCATACAAACGTTGCTCTCCCGACCCTTGGGGTTTCCCCTGGGCCTCAAACTCAGGTGGCGTGTGGGGAGGATCCCACAGGCGACGGTGGCTGGGGTCAGAGGCAACACAGAGGCTGGTTCCGTTTGTGCTGGTTAAACATCTCTAGCCCTGAGACGCTTGGCTGTTATCAGATGCTGGCCCGGGACAGCTATGACTCAGAACTGACGCAATGCTCGTGCTGGCCGAGCGATTCTGCGGTCCTCAGGTGCCTTCTGGGAGATCAGAACCTCTCGGCCCTGCTGAGTGACCAGGGTGCCATGAACCCGAGGCTGGGAACAGCTCTGGAAAACTAACCAACGCAACCGTGGGCCTCACCCAGTCGGCCTGGGCATGCAAAGCATTCGCAGACTCAGACAGAGCCCGACTAGTGTGGCACAGTGCAGTGATATTACAGTGCAGTGATGGCACAGTGCAGTGACAGCACAGTGCAGTGATACTACAGTGCAGTGATACTACAGTGCAGTGACACTACAGTGCAGTGATACTACAGTGCAGTGATACTACAGTGCAGTGATATTACAGTGCAGTGATGGCACAGTGCAGTGACAGCACAGTGCAGTGATACTACAGTGCAGTGATACTACAGTGCAGTGACACTACAGTGCAGTGATACTACAGTGCAGTGATACTACAGTGCAGTGATACTACAGTGCAGTAACACTACAGTGCAGTGATGGCACAGTGCAGTGATAGCACAATGCAGTGATACTACAGTGCAGTGACACTACAGTGCAGTGATAGCACAGTGCAGTGATAGCACAGTGCAGTGATACTACAGTGCAGTGATACTACAGTGCAGTGATGGCACAGTGCAGTGATACTACAGTGCAGTGATACTATGGTGCAGTGATACTACAGTGCAGTGATACTACAGTGCAGTGATACTACAGTGCAGTGATACTACAGTGCAGTAACACTACAGTGCAGTGATGGCACAGTGCAGTGATAGCACAGTGCAGTGATAGCACAGTGCAGTGATACTACAGTGCAGTGATACTACAGTGCAGTGACACTACAGTGCAGTGATACTACAGTGCAGTGATACTACAGTGCAGTGATGGCACAGTGCAGTGATACTACAGTGCAGTGATGGCACAGTGCAGTGATAGCACAGTGCAGTGATACTACAGTGCAGTGACACTACAGTGCAGTGATACTACAGTGCAGTGATACTACAGTGCAGTGATACTACAGTGCAGTGATACTACAGTGCAGTGACACTACAGTGCAGTGATACTACAGTGCAGTGATACTACAGTGCAGTGATACTACAGTGCAGTGATACTACAGTGCAGTGATGGCACAGTGCAGTGATACTACAGTGCAGTGATACTACAGTGCAGTGATACTACAGTGCAGTGATAGCACAGTGCAGTGATACTAGAGTGCAGTGATACTACAGTGCAGTGATACTACAGTGCAGTGACACTACAGTGCAGTGATACTACAGTGCAGTGATACTACAGTGCAGTGACACTACAGTGCAGTGATACTAGAGTGCAGTGATACTACAGTGCAGTGACACTACAGTGCAGTGATACTACAGTGCAGTGATACTACAGTGCAGTGATACTACAGTGCAGTGATACTACAGTGCAGTGACACTACAGTGCAGTGATACTACAGTGCAGTGATGGCACAGTGCAGTGATACTACAGTGCAGTGACACTACAGTGCAGTGACACTACAGTGCAGTGACACTACAGTGCAGTGATAGCACAGTGCAGTGATACTACAGTGCAGTGATACTACAGTGCAGTGATACTACAGTGCAGTGATACTACGGTGCAGTGATACTACAGTGCAGTGATACTACGGTGCAGTGATACTACAGTGCGGTGGAGTGATAGCACAGTGCAGTGATACTACAGTGCAGTGACACTACAGTGCAGTGATACTACAGTGCAGTGATACTACAGTGCAGTAATGGCACAGTGCAGTGATAGCACAGTGCAGTGATACTACGGTGCAGTGATACTACGGTGCAGTGATACTACAGTGCGGTGGAGTGATAGCACAGTGCAGTGATACTACGGTGCAGTGACACTACAGTGCAGTGGAGTGATAGCACAGCGCAGTGATACTAGAGTGCAGTGATACTAGAGTGCAGTGACACTACAGTGCAGTGGAGTGATAGCACAGTGCAGTGATGACACAGTAGCGTGATCGTACAGTGGCATGATCATACAGTGCAGTGAGGGTACAGTGGAACTCATAGTTCGTAATACTGACGAACTCAATTGATGGTTCTCCCCAGAAGGTATGAAGATGCCCGGGCAGAGCCTTCCAGAAACTGTCCAGGGTGCGGGTGAATCTCGTCTCCCCTCCCCTGCGGGCTGTCTGTCTGCCATGAGAGTCTGGACGGCCATCTGCAGGTGAGCTGGTGGCTGGCACGGGGAAGAGGCCGGTGGCTGGCACAGACACACACTCACACACACTCACACACAGACACACTCTGAGGGCAGGCAGGGGCTCACCCTCCGGTCAGGAGCCTTCCTGCGCGGCAGGACAGGAAAATGGCCGGAGAGGGACTCTGCGTCCTCAGTTCTTTAGCTGGGAAGTGCTAAAATCAGAGCCTGTCCCTTGTAAAACCAGACTCGTTCCATGGGTCTGCTGGTCTAAGTAATAAGTAAGACGCACCCCAAGGACCCCCGCCCCAGTGTTCTGAACTGCCATCGGGACCTTTTCCCTCCCAGGAGAGTGCCCTGGTAGGATTATGCTGCTGGAATTGTTCCTCACCTGAGACTGTTTAAATCCCCCGAAGCTATTTTCCCCATTACGCACTCGGGGTGTGCCGCAAACCCGGAGACGATTAGTCGGCCTGGGAGCCGGGCGGGAAGGCATCCCGGTCAAGGCCGCGAGCCGCGAAGCCCCCCTCCCCCCTCCCCGCCCTCGTTCTACGCACGGTGGTCTGACCCGCGACTCAGTCGGGTGGATGAAGGGGAAGCGTGTTATCAGGAATCGTGCCATTGCTCTTATGTCGTTGGGTGATTGTTAGAGGAGTGTCAGGCTTGTAGGCCCGAGAGCCCACGTGATGCCGTGTGCACGTCAGGGCCCACGCGTGTAGATACACTTCCTTCTTGCCAGGGCATTGTGGCGCGGGAACTCGGCAGCTTTATTTTGCTTCCTGATGGCACAGCTCCGCGGGCTCCTTTGGGCTGGTGCTGAGTGAGGCGGGGGAGGAAGCTCCTGGGCCCGGGTCCAAGGTGAGAGCGTGCTTGTGAGTGTGTGTCTGTGTGCGTCTGTGTGTGTGTTTGTGTATGAGCGCGTCTGTGTGTGAGTGTGTGTCTGTGTGTGAGAGTGTGTGTCTGTGTGTCTGTGTATGTCTATGTGTCTGCACCTGTGTGTGTCCGTGTATGTGTGTATGTCTGTGTGTGCGTGTGTGTGTCTGTGTATGTGTGCTTGTCCATGTGTTTGAGTGTGTTTGAGTGTGTGTCTATGTGTGAGTGTGTATTTGTATGTGTCTGTGTGTGTGCCTGTGTGTCTGTGTGTGTTTGTGTACAAGTGTGTCTGTGTGTGAGAGTGTGTCTGTGTGTGTCTGTGTATGTCTGTGTATGTGTGTCTGTCTGTGTGTTTGAGTGTGTGTCTGTGTGTGTATGTATGTGTGTTTGTGTGTGTGTCTATGTGTGTATGTATGTGTGCTTGTGTGTGTGCCTGTGTGTCTGTGTGTGTGACAGACAGACAGACACACACACACACAAGTGAGGCTTAGACAAGCTGGAGGTACTGCAAGGCCTCTGATGCTGACCCGGGTGCTGCAGGCAGCTCAGAGCGGTGGGTGGGTGGGTGGGTGGGGGCTCTGTTCCCTGCCACCAGGCTTCCCAGCTGCCCCTCGGCCCACAGATGAGGGACCTCCCTGTCCTTTCCTTCGTGGGTGTGAGAATTTGCGAGAATGACCCGCAGAGTCCAGGAGACGTGTCCGTCGTGCCCAGTGTCTAAGTCTGGCCTCAGGACCCCGCGGGCGGGGGAGAGAGGAGGCGGCTCCCTCGGGCCTCAGACCCCCACGTGCGAGCCCACCTGGGGCGTCTATGGAGCCACGTTCCCTAGTCCCGACTGACTGGCTCAGTGGCCCCAGGGTCCTCCGTCGGCTCCACACACACACACACACACACACACACACACACACACACACTGCCTCCGAGGGAAGGCTGAAGGGAGAGTGGGGAGCGGGAGGAGACTCAGTCGCCTTCAGCAGCCACCTCCCACCCCGAGGAAACCCCGCAGGAGCTCTGGGTGAAGACCCCGTCCGTGAAGACCCCTGCGTGTGAGACGCCGGCTCCGACCCTCTGCCTGAGCGAATGAGAAGAGAGAGAAAAACACTTTTTTTCTCTTTTCCTGAAAAGAACAATACGGCAGACGGACTGGAGGAAAGGAAAAGTGCGTCATCTCCGACCGTGGGTGTCTGCGCACGGGGCGGGGGGGGGGGGGGGGCCGACTCGGGAAGGAGCCCTGCAGGAGGGCGGGCGGGGGCCGGAGAGAGAGTGCAGTGGGCAGGGCAGAGCCGGTATGAGCCCTGAGCACTGCTGGGTGTGGCCCCAAGCAAGCAAGCACAAGGACGGCCGTGCAGAACCTCGGCCCCTGGAGCCTGGTGAGACGGCAGTCGGCACGTCCCCCCGTGCGCCCCGAGTCTCGGTGAGTTCCCGTGGCCGCAGACCCGCCGGGCCGTCCTGCTCAGTGGCGCCACGGCTGGACGTGAGCAGGGGCGGTGCGTGGGCGCCGGGCCGCGTGGTCTCCTCTGGCCTTTGGGTTCCACTTACGCAAGGACGCCCCCATTGGTCACATCACTGCGCCTCCAGCCCAGCAGGAGACCCCGGGGACACGTGACCGCTCCTGAGACCGGCGTGGCTGGACACGGGGCAGGCGCCAGGGCTGGAGTCACGAGCTTGGCCGACCAGCGCCTCTGTCGGGAAGGGAAGGGGCGACGGGACCCCAAGAAGCCTCTGGCCCTAAGGGTCAGAGCCGCAGAGCTCCACGGAGACCCCTCATACATTTCTTTCTTTTTTTTTTTTTAGCTTTTTGGGTCACACCCGATGATGCTCAGGGGTTACTCCTGGCTCTGTGCTCAGGAATCACTCCTGACAGTGCTGGGGGGACCCTATGGGATGCTGGGAATCAAACCCGGTTGGCCATGTGCAAGGCAAACGCCCTCCCCGCTGTGCTATCATTCCAGCCTCCTCCTCATACATTTCTGATCCAGGGACTTCTAGAATGTTCCTGAGGCCCCATGACCAGGGGCTCCGTTTTCCTGACTGTCTGGCCAGTGCTCTGTCTCTGAGTCTTCAGCGAGCTCTGCTAACATTTTCCTTATTACCGTATTTATCCTGGTAAGCGGCTCTCGTTACTCAGCTGCTTGGAATAAGTCTACGGTCTTTGAGCCTCACGGCCTGATGAACGATGAAAGGGTTTTAATCTTCGGACGAGAGTTTCAAGAAAGCCTGAGTTTAGAGGAATGAGCCCCAAGCACCGGCTTGCCAATGTCCCCAGTGGAACCTAATCCAGTAGCACATTCCTTTCTGGGGGGAAATGGGGAGAAGAAACCATAGCAGACCCCCAGGTTAGAAGCTCAGTCTCTGGCTCCAACCAAGTCATATAGGGAAATACATCACTGTGTCACTGTAACGCTGTCATCCCGTTGCTCATCGATTTGCCCGAGCGGGCACCAGTCACGTCTCCATTGTGAGACTTGTTACTGTTTTGGGCATATCAAATACACCACGGGGAGCTTGCCAGGCTCTGCTGTGCAGGTGAGATACTCTCGGTAGCTTGCCGGGCTCTCTGAGAGGGGCGGAGGAATCGAACCCGGGTCATCTGCGTGCAAGGCAAACGTCCTACCTGCTGTGCTATCGATCGCTCCAGCCCAGGGAAATACATATGAAAACAAAAATGTTTGATCATCTTGAATATGCAGTATTTACATAGGAGAAATAGGTTCTATTACCCCGTTCTTTAAGGCAGTAAAAATTATGTTTTTGAGGTCTCAGTGATAGTCCAGTGACTAGGGCACTTACCCAGGCCCCCCAGAGCCGCCCATATGGTCTCCCAAGCAGTGCCAGGCAGGGTTCCTGAGTGCAGAGCCAGGAGTGACCCTTCTTGGAAGAATAGTGAGCAGGACACATGCCAAGATGGACAGAGTAATGATGAAATTGGGACCCTCAGACAGAGCTCACTATCCCTCCCGCTCCTCTTGTGTCTGAGTGACTAGGTGATGTCTGGGATATAGTAGCTGCTCAGTAAGGACCCGCCAGTGGAAATGGCACATACCAACACACACATGTGGGGGTCGATGGAGAAGCCAGGAGTAAATCCTGTGCCCCGTGGGGTGTGGCCCAAACCAAACAACAGAGCAGGGGTGGGGGGAGCAGCTCCTCTGAGCCTTGAGGAGCAGGAAAGCGACCCTGTGGGTCCGGACTCGGGACCACCAAGATGGAGAAGGACAAATTCGGGTGGGCTTAAAGCCATCAGCCACTGGGGGTTTGTTCCAACCACCCTTGGAGGGGCTGGAGCCACAGCACAGCGGGTGGGGCGTTTGCCTCACACGAGGCCGACCCGGGTTCAAGTCCCAGCATCCCATAGGGTCCCCCAGGCATGTTCTCAAAAGCACACACGGGTCACACGTATGTGGCCATGTGTGTGCACGTATGCCCACGGGTGTATGCCTGTGTATACAGATGAATGTCCCACTACTCCATACTGATGCACACATCACTAAAAATGTAACCGAGTGTCACGACACAAATAAAGTCACTATAATTTTGCTTTTTTTTCTAACACCTGTGTGACCTATTTCATTTTAAAAGCAAATATCAACTTCTAAAGTCCTCAAATTCCTTTTACTAACAAACTGATGTCCATACAATTCAAGGGGATGTAGGGAGTCACATGGTTTGTCTCCCAGCTTCCACAGTGCAGAGGGTCTGGGACGTTGTGACTAACAACATCCGCAGTTGTTGTGAGGTACATTTCCATTTACTTTTTAAATGTCTCGCTGTAGCACTGTCGTCCCGTTGTTCATCGATTTGCTCGAGCGGGCACCAGTAACGTAAACGTACAACACTTAACACTTACTAAATGGGGATCCAATTCCCCAAAATCGAAACTTTAAAAAATGTTCTGAAAGATGTAAGAATCTTTTTCTGTTTTATTCTTCTCTCTCTCAAACAGAGAAGCCCTGGGGCCGGAGCGATAGCACAGCGGGTAGGGCGTTTGCCTTGCACGCAGCCAACCCGGGTTCGATCCCCGGCATCCCATATGGTCCCCCAAGCACTGCCAGGAGTAATTCCTGAGTGTAAAGCCAGGAGTAACCCCTGAGCATCGCTGGGTATGACCCAAAAAGCAAAAAAAATAAATAAATAAAAATTAAACAGAGAAGCCCTGTTAGAGGCCCCTTTGGTACATTCCTGAGAATCAACATTGACGAAACATCACAACTGACGCCTTCATCGCTTGTGTCATTTGCATTTGATTCGGCCGTGCCGCTCCCCACTGCCAGAGGACACGTTCAAGTCCCGTTACTCCCGGATGCCCCTGAACTAGACCTCAAGTCTCAGAAGATAATTCCGTCGAGGATCTCAAAAGAAGACCCTGGGCCTCTGGGGGCCCCACGCAGGTAACGTCTGGAGAGAAGAAGGCAGAGGGGGGACCTGAGGCTGAGACAGGCTGCAGAGTCTGGGTATAGGCAGAGGAGATGCCCGGGGGTAGACGCAGCCAGAGTAGGGGTGTGGCCACACGCCAGGAAGGAGCTGGACTCCCCAGCGGCGAGGGGCTGGAGCAACTGCACAGTAGCTGGAGAGGTACAACCCAGGTTCGATCCTTGGCCCCCGATACTGTGCCCCAAGCCCGCGGTGGGGGGGGTGGGGGTCGATGGAGAAGCCAGGAGTAAATCCTGTGCCCCGTGGGGTGTGGCCCAAACCAAACAACAGAGCAGGGGTGGGGGGAGCAGCTCCTCTGAGCCTTGAGGAGCAGGAAAGCGACCCTGTGGGTCCGGACTCGGGACCACCAAGATGGAGAAGGACAAATTCGGGTGGGCTTAAAGCCATCAGCCACTGGGGGTTTGTTCCAACCACCCTTGGAGGGGCTGGAGCCACAGCACAGCGGGTGGGGCGTTTGCCTCACACGAGGCCGACCCGGGTTCAAGTCCCAGCATCCCATAGGGTCCCCCAGGCAGAGTCAGGAGTAACCCCGTGCATAGCTGAGTCACTGTCACTGTCACTGTCATCCCGTTGCTCATCGATTTGTTCAAGCGGGCACCAGTAACGTCTTTCATTGAGAGACTTATTGTGACTGTTTTTGGCATATCGAATACGCACGGATAGCTTGCCAGGCTCTGCCTCTCGGGCTCGATACTCTCGGTAGCTTGCTGGGCTCTCCAAGAGGGGCGGAGCAATCGAACTCAGGTCGGCTGCGTGAAAGGCGAACACCCAACTGCTGTGCTATCCCTCCAGTCCACATAGCTGGTGTGACCCAAAAAGCCAATAGAAAGAAAGAAAGAAAGAAAGAAAGAAAGAAAGAAAGAAAGAAAGAAAGAAAGAAAGAAAGAAAGAAAGAAAGAAAGAAAGAAAGAAAGAAAGAAAGAAAGAAAGAAAGAAAGAAAGAAAGAAAGAAAGAAAGAAAGAAAGAAAGAGAAAGAAAGAAAGAAAGAAAGAAAGAAAGAAAGAAAGAAAGAAAGAAAGAAAGAAAGAAAGAAAGAAAGAAAGAAAGAAAGAAAGAAAGAAAGAAAGAAAGAGGAAGGAAGGAAGGAAGGAAGGAAGGAAGGAAGGAAGGAAGGAAGGAAGGAAGGAAGGAAGGAAGGAAGGAAGGAAGGAAGGAAGGAAGGAAGAAAAGAAATAACCAAGCATCCTAGAAATCTCACTTCAGATGTAAACTCGGGGTGTCTAGAGAGATAGCCCAGAAATAAGATACTGGCCTGGCATGCAGTGCTCCCGGGTTCGATCCCCAGCATCCTATGGGGTCTCCTGCACCCACCAGGAGCGATCCAGGAGTAAGCCCTGAGCACTGCGGGTATGGCCCCCCAAAACCAGAACAACGATGAAGACGGAAGCCGCCTAGGAGCATGATCTTTGGCATTCAGAGGGGCTGCAACCTCTGCCGCATTCTCCCTGCAGGGACGTCGACAACCCCCAGCGTCCCAGCCGCCAGGAGGGAGTTCACCGGACGTCAGGGTGCAGGCACCTGCCTCAGCAGCCCTGGGCTCCCTTCCTGCTCGCCGCGCCAGGAGGGGCGTGAAGGCTGCACCCCAGCCTGCCCCAGCGGCCGTCCCCACCATGGGTCTGGGGCCCAGCCCGTGCCAGCCACTGGGCTGTCCTGGCCCCTCCACTGCCTTCCCTTCACCCCGGAAACTGCTCCTGGCAGGCGCCGTGACAGCTCCTGGGCCGTCCCCAAAGCCAGGACCCGAATGGTCTTTAAGCCACAGCAAAGCTGGAAGGGAGATATTTCCTTCTCTTTGGTCCTGTCGGGCCTAATTACACATTTCTTGAATTGCACCTTCGGGGGTTGCAGAACACATAATTTAGCCGTCTTGCGCCGTATGAAATATTCTGGTGAACAAACAAGATCTGGGCTGCGATGTTCAGGCCGCCACACCCGGGGGGCTGGGGGGAGCAGCGGTAACTCAGGCTTTTAAAAAGGGGAGAGGAGGCGAGCGGATTCGCCCAAAGTGGCCTGTTTTCAGTGTTGCCTCTCCCCGGTTTAAGCGCTGGGACTAAACTCCGGTTAACACGGAAAGTAAATCTCTGTGCTTGAAGAAAAGGCAGGAAGTGGGGCCGGAGCGATAGTACAGTGAGCGGGGAGGGCATTTGCCTGGCACGCGGCCGACCCGGGTTCGATTCCTGGCATCCCATAGGATCCCCCAAATACTGCCAGGAGTAATTCCTGAGTGCAGAGCCAGGAGGAACCCCTGTGTGACCCAAAAGAAGCAAAAAAAAAAAAAAAAGGTGAGGAAATGGGGAGTCCTGGGCCAGCTGGCCTGGGCCGTGTCTCACTAGGAAGCACGAATGGGTCAGGCCGGGTCAGCAAGGCTGGAGGCTGGTTTGAGGAGGTTGGTTTGGGGGTGCTGGCACTGCCCTGGGGTCTGCCCGCAACGCAGCCCGATTCATCACAGCCCTGAGGTCGGGCTCTGCCCCACGCTCGCCTGGGCTCACGGCGGCAGGGTCCTCTCTCTGCTGACTGGGGGCAGCTTTGCGGGGGCCCCAAGGGGACGTCATCACTGTCCTTGCACCAGAGCTGCTTTTTGTCCTGCTTCACTTGAGCTCACACCCTGCAGTGCTCAGGGCTTACTTCCAGCAGGGCCCATGAACATGAACCTGCCCACAGTGGGGGTGGGGTGTCGGGGATGCAAACCCAGGTTGGCTGTGTGCAAAGCGAGTGCCCTGTCCGCTGTGCTGTCTCTCCGAGCCCCCGACCCCTCGGCTGTAAATGATAACAAACCCCGGGGGCTGGAGCCATAGCACAGCAGGGAGAGCATTTGCCTTGCACGCGGCTGACCCGGGTTCGAATCCCAGCATCCCATATGGTCCCCTGAGCACCGCCAAGGGTGATTCCTGAGTGCAGAGCCAGGAGTGACCCCTGTGCATTGCCGGGTGTGACCCAAAAACAAACAAAAAAAAATGATAACAAACCCACAGAGCACCGTGACGAGCCCTGCCCAGAGAAGAGCCACACTGACAGACGGAACCCTGCGAGCCCAGCTGGAGAACTTAAATACTCAGAGAGATAAATATCCCCAAATAGGGAGTTTCGTCACAGCGATACGGGTTTTCAGCCTTAATTAATCTAGAAATGCGCTCAAAGCCCCATCCGGAATTCATTACACCTTGATTCTCAAGTTCACATGGAAAGGGAGGCACGCTAGAATAGCAATGAGACCTTAACAACGAAAAGACAGAGAAGGAAATTACCCTGCCGAGCACCAAAACACATTCCAAAGCTATAATTAAAATAGTGCGAGATGGGCTTAAGCAAGGACACATTTCCACAGCACACAGCGAGAATTCAGAATCAGATGCCTGCGTCTCTGAGAGTCGGATTTAACTGAGACGTCGCTTTTCAAAGCCCCTCCTGGTTGGGGACCCACTCATCTCTTCGTGAGGAAACGTGCTTCTCTCAATATTTATTTTTGCATATAAAATAGTTCTCCACAGATAAACCACAAGGTCTCGTCTGTGTACAGAGTCTTACAAAATTGCGTGCGCTTGAAAGGATCGCGTAGACGAGCCTGCACCTTTATGTGGGCGGCACGTTAGGATGCTGCGTCTGTATTCCAGGTAGACCAACTCTGGGCAGATTAAGCAGAGGGTCCAGAAGGATGTGCCCAGGGGGGCCTGCTCGGGCAGCTGCACACACTTCCTGTGAGGGTCTAGGTCACTTACGGGGTGGCCAGGTGGCAGGGTGGGGCCTGAGCAGGCCAAGGCAACGGGGGGCTGGGGGGCTTATCCGGGGTCGGGAGAGCACAGGAGGAGCCGGCCGTGACGGGCAAGCCTGCTTGGGTTTCCACCCCTGGTGCAGGGAGGCTGTAGGGGCGCGGGACAGGGCCCGGGACACCCAGCCCGAGCGTCGAAGGGCTGGGGCTGAGGGCTGGGCTCCTCGTCTGCCCCCCTCCGCCCCCCTGTCTGACCCCATCTCCCCGCCCCCGCCCCCTCACCCCCAGCTCCAGGGACCGGATTCCCTCTCCGCAGGAGGTGGGGTTTCAGCTTCACCTCGAAACGTCCTCCTCGGCAGACTATGGACAGACACGATGGCCCTTGGTACCTGTATCACAAACATAGCGCCCAGGAGGAGAGAGGGGCGGGGGGATGCGCCTGCCACAGAGGCAGGGAGGGGCGATGGGGGAGGGGGAGGGACACTGGGAACATTGGGGGTGGAGAACAGGCCCTGGTGGAGGGATGGGCCTCGACCATGTATGACGGAAACACAATCACAAAATATGTAGCTGTATCTCAGGTGATTCATTAAACTATGTATATATATATGTATATATTTATGTGTATACACATGGGCTGGAGCAATAGCACAGCGGCAGGGTGTTTGCCTTGCACGCAGCCGACCCAGGTTCGATTCCTCCCCTCCTCTCGGAGAGCCCGGCAAGCTACAGAGAGTATCCCGCCCGCACGGCAGAGCCTGGCAAGCTCCCTGTGGCGTATTCGATATGCCAAAAACAGTAACAAGAAGTCTCACAGTGGAGACGTTACTGGTGCCCGCTCGAGCAAATCGATGAGCAACGGGACGACAGTGCTCCAGTGCTCCAGTGCTGTGTATACACATATAAAAGAAACGTCCTTCTAGAGGTGCCACCCAGCACCCAGGAAGGCAGCAGGCAGCCCCTGGGGAGTTCCACAGGCACGATGAGGGGAGGCAGTGACTGCTTTTGTGTCTGTTGGACTTTTGGTGAGGGAGCCACACCCAACAGTGCTCAGAAGCTACTCCTGGCTCAGTGCTCAGAGATCTCCCCGGGCAGGGTTCAGGGGACCGTGCCAGGCCAGAGATGGCGGGGTCTGGCCTCTGCCTAGGGGCACGAGCTCGGCCCTGAGTCCTCTCCAGCCCCTTCTTCCTCCCCCCCCCCCGGAGACTCTTGGTCCTTCCCCTTTCCCGTGACCCACTTCCCCGGCCCCCTGCCCCTCTCTCCCTCGTGCACTGGTGGCCCTTGGCTCCAGTGCGGCTCTATTCCCGGGACAGACCCAGCAGCTTCCGGCCCAGGTCCACGGCTCTAGGCCCTCCCCCAGGACGGGGCCCCCCTTGGCCCCCGCGCTACATCACCCACCCTGTCCCTCCAGGCTGGGCCCGAGCGAGATGCCCAGCGTTGGCCTGGGCTCACGCCCGAAGCTTTCCCGTCCACAGCGCGCTTCCCTCGCCCGAGACTGCAGCTGGCTGGACCCTGCTGCCCCGTCCCCTGCCCCCGGGCCTCCCTGGGCTCCCGCCCCTCCACCTCACTTCCTGCCGGTTCCTTTCACCTGCCGCTCCCCCCCCCCCCCACAGCTGCCCGCCCCTATTCTGGCAGAGACCTCCTTGGGGGGCGAGACTCAGTGACCAACGCACCAGTCTGCATGGCACGGACCCTCCCTGAGCCCCTGAGCCCCGAGGCTGGGGCTGGGCCCGGGCGTCTGCTTGGCCGTGAACTCACCCGGCCTGCACGCCTTCCGCCACGGGGCCGGCACACCCGGGCCGGGGCTCACGACGCTGGTGGCTGCACACAGCAGTGCTCAGCCAGGCTCGCCAGAGCTCGTGACTCCTGGCCAAGGTGCTCGCAACATCTGATTTTCCAGCTGCAGTGCTCACCGGGGGTTGCACCTCTTTTGGCAGTGCTCACCCCCCCCCCCCCCGCCCCGTGGTGCCAACGGAAATTGCTGACAGCAGCGGAGCTGGCCGGCATCAGGGGCCAGGAGAGGCCCTGGGGCTGGACTCTGTCTGGCCTCTTGCAAAGCAGGTGCCCGCGCCTGGCGCTGCAGATCCAGCCCGGGGACACCTCAGAGCAGCAGCAGTCGTGCTGGTGGTGGGTCCTGGCCGAGGGGCCACCGTGCCCCGGCCTGGCCCATCCCCCAGAGCGGGTGTGCAGACCCCCGGGGAAGGGCCGTGCCGAGAAACGTCCTGTTGAACCGTCGTCGTTTTCTGAGCATCCTCCTCCGGCCGCAGCGTCCACTGAGGTGGAAACCGCCGGCCGCTCCGGAGTCAGCCCTGAGCCGGAAACACCGGAGAGTCACAGGGAGCGGAGAGCTCGCGGCGGGAGAAGCCGCCTTGGTCGTCAGGGAACAGCCCCGTCGGGCTCCGCCCAGGGCGATGCTTTCAGGGAGCAGCGAGAAGGATGTTGGCACCACCAGAGAAATACGTCTGGGTTTGGGTTTTGTTGTTGTGGTTTGGGCTTGGGGTTTTGGGTTTGGGCCACACAAGCACTACTCAGGGTTCATTCCCGGCTCTGTGCTCAGGGCTGACTCCCGGCTCTGTGCTCAGGGCTGACTCCCGGCTCTGTGCTCAGGGCTCACTCCCGGCTCTGTGCCCAGGGCTGACTCCCAGCTCTGTGCTCAGGGCTCACTCCCGGCTCTGTGTCCAGGGCTGACTCCCAGCTCTGTGCTCAGGGCTGACTCCTGGCTCTGTGCTCAGGGCTCACTCCTGGCTCTGTGCTCAGGGCTCACTCCTGGCTCTGTGCTCAGGGCTGACTCCCGGCTCTGTGCTCAGGGCTGACTCCTGACTCTGTGCTCGGGGCTCACTCCTGGTTCTGCACTCAGGACTCATTCCCGGCTCTGTGTTCACACACGTGTGCACACACATGCAAGCGCAGGCATGCACATACAGATGCCCATGTACACGGCAGAGGGAAGCGTTGCAAGAAGATTCCTCTGGAGAGTGGAGAGGCGTCAGGGGTGCCCGGGTGGCACCGTTCTCCTGGCACACACCCCTGAGCTCTGCCCCCAGGAGCCACTCCAGAGACAGCGTCGAGGCGCCCTAGGGGTGTTAGATGAGCCACTGCTTTGCTCCACGTTTGTGTCACACATGGCTGCGATTGCAGGACGCCCTGTGCTCCTGGCACAGAGCTTAGAACTTGGACATCCAGCCACGCGGGGAAGCACCTCCTCTGCTCTCCTCCCAGTGCTCCCCTTCTGTCGGGGCGTCCTCACCTGCTGGCCCGTTAGAACAGGTTGGACCGTGCTCCCCTCCCCCAGCCCTGACGCCCCTCTCCCGGGGACGGTTTGGCGCTCAGGGCCCCCCAGATGTGGTGAGCTGAGCCGGGCCCACCCTGGAGCCGGGTGGTTCTGATCCGGTTAGGCCGGGGGGAAGCAGCAGGACTCACAGACGCAGGGGGCGGGGCAGCCTTGTGGAGGGTCCCGGGGGACAGCGGCCCAGCCCGCCAGGGGATGCCCCGCGCGGACCCGCCCCAAACAGCCGTTTCCTGGAGAGAGGGAGAGTGGGGCGAAGTCGTCCGCCAAGGGCCGGAGATCAGGGCCCAGTCCCCCGGGGAGGGCGCGTCCCCCCCTCCACCACACAGAGGACGCCCCTGACGGAGTTTGGGGCGCCGAGAGGGCTCTGCCCACCTTGCCCTCCTGTGTGGACGCTGCGCCCACGCTGGTTCCCACGGCGACGGCCCAGGAGGACACAGTGCCGCGAGCCCCAAAGGACTCCGGGGTCCGGGGGGCGCGGGGCTCGAGCGGGTGTGCGCGGCTCCGAGGGGGTTGGGGGACAGGCCACGTGTCCCGGGCGCGCACCGGCCTCTCTGCCCCCCTGTGCCCCCGGCTCCCGCCGCCCCCACGCAGCGGCCCCGCGGCGGTCAGGGGGTCCCCGCCCGCTCCTGCCCGCCAGCCCCCGGAGCCCGTCCCTGGACCCTGCGTGGTGCTCCCCGCGGAGCCCGAGAGGTGCTCACCGGGAGGTGCTCAGGCCGGGCCGAGCCCCCGTGGAGGCCAGAGAGGGTGAGGGGAGCCAGGGCCCGGGGGGCCCGCCCAGAAGCCCCCCCTCAGTGGCTCCCGCCCGCGGGGATGTCGGGGACACCGTGGCCCCTGCCGGGCCCCTGGGAGAGAGACATGAGCAGGGCCGGGGGCACACGCCTCTCCCCTGCCGGCTTCCAGGAAGGGCGCCCCCTACAGGCCCCCGCGGGCGTGCCCGGCCCTTCCCGGGAAGCTGGGGCCACTCCCTGCAGAGACCCAGAATACCCAGGGGGTCCCGAGGGAAGATGGGGTGACGGGGTCCCCCTCGGCGAGACGGGCTGCTGGGGGCATCTCTGCTCTCACAGTGCTCCGAGAGACCCACCGAGTCTGTGCCAGGTCCACACCCGGGAGAGGTTGCACCCCCGGGCCCAGAGCGCCCCCGGGCCCCCAGGGACCCACCAGGCGCCCCGCAGCCCCCTCCTACCCTGTAACCTGTTTCCTGTCTCTCGGGGCTTCTTTGTGGGGACACACCTGGCGGTGCTCGGGGATTCCTCCCGGCTCTGTGCTCGGGGCCCGACCCCGGTGGTGCTCAGGGAGTGGATGTAGCGCTGGGATGAGCCCAGGCCTCCTGCCCGCCCTCGGACGGAGCCTTCTGCAGCCCCTCGAAGCACTCCCCGACCTTCTCTCTCCACGGCGCGTTCTTGGGGGGTCTCTCGACTCCACTGGGCTGCTCTCCTGCCCCGGACTCTCGGGTCCCCTCTCCCCCGCCACCGACCCCCACGCCCCAGCACTGCCTCCCCTCCCCCGACCCGTTTGCAGGAGCGTTTCCTCACCATCTCCCGAGCCTGAAAGGTCAAACGCTCGAGAAGGCGGCTCCGTGGACAAACACGACTGCAACAGCCTCTCGCTCTCCCTCCCCCGGAGTTCATCAATTTTTTATCCTTGGTTTCACAAAGGGGAAAACAGTATTTATCTTGCCAAACATCTTGAGGCTCAACTGGGAAAGAAATTCTTTTTTTTTTCTTTTTTGGTTTGCAGAGCCAGGGGTAGCCCTGAGCTCCCAGAAACAGAACAAAAATAGAGAGAAAGAGGGAGGGGGGAGAGAGGAACGGGGGAGAGAGAGGGGGAGAGGGAGGAATGGGGGAGAGGGGGAGAGAGAGGGAGAGAGAGAGAGAAGGAGAGAGATAGAGAGAGAGCAGGGGAGAGGGAGAAAGAGGGAGAGGGAGAGGGGGAGAGAGAGGGAGAGAGAGAGAAAGGGAGAGAGAGAGAAAAAGGGAGAGAGAGAGGGGGAGAGGGAGAAAGAGGGAAAGAGAGAGAGGGAGAGAGAGGGAGAGGAGAGAGAGAGAGGGAGAGAGAGGAGAGAGAGGGAGAGAGGGAGAGGAGAGAGAGAGGGAGAGAGAGAGAGGGAGAAAGAGGGAAAGAGAGAGAGAGAGGGAGAGAGAGAGGGAGAGAGAGGGAGAGAGAGAGGGAGAGAGAGGGAGAGAGAGAGAGAGAGAGAGAGAGAGAGAGAGAGAGAGGTGCCTCAGAACAGCCCAGACGTGAGGGCTGGGGCACTAGGGCAGCAGGTGGGGTGGCCGCCTGGCACACGGCCATCCCGGGTTCGATCCCTGTTCCCCAGATGGTCTCTCGAGCCCCACCCAGGAGCGATCTCTGAGCTCAGGTCAAGAGCAAGCCCTGAATACCGCTGCTTGTGGCCCAGAAACAAACAAACAAATCTAAGAAGGGATGGACAGGCGGGAACGGGCAGAGGCCGGGGGCACCGGCGGGGGAGGGACGCTGGGGACCTGGGAGGGAGGTCAGCACCGGCGGCCTGGGAACGCTCCCCTGCAGCTCAGCTACGGACAGCCGCAGACATGACAGTACCTTACGGCTTTTTTAATTTATGCAAATTAAAATATATATCTAATAAGGGCCAGGGACGGGGCCCAGAGGTCCAACGCTTTGCCTTTCCTGGGTGAGATTCTGGCTTCCACCCCTGCCCGCTCCCTCCCCCCGCCCCCCCACAGATTAAAGAGCAGTGGTTAAAAGAAATGCAGCATTTTATGGCTCCAGAGACAAAACGGAAAGGACAAACGCAATTATCACCCATCAGTGGAGAGCCTGATAAAGGTAAAGATGCAAATCGGTGAAAGAATGGACAAAGGTCTTCCAGCAAAGTCCTACGGATACCATGAGTTTTGGTGATAAGGGCCAGAGAGATAGTGCAGTGGGTAGGGCGTTCACCTTGTTTGATCCTCGGCATCCCACCTGGTCCCCTGAGCACTGCCGGGAATATTTCCTGAGTGCAGAGCCCTGAGCATCACTGGGTGTGGTCCAAAAATAAGAGAAGAAAGAAAGAGGGGTGGGGGGTGCGGAGATAGATAGAAAGAAGGGAGCTTGGGAGATAGAATGACGCCCTTCCCTAGAAGGATGCTGATTCCCAGATTCCTGGCTGCCTACCAAGGCCATGGGAACAATGGGAAGATGGAGGGTGGAGAAGGTTGACACTGGTCAGGTGACGGGCCTCTTCGGCCTTGCACAGGTCAGAGGTGGTTTGGGCCGGAATTGGGTCCCTGGGGAGGGTGTACCTGGCGGGGCAGCCCGGGGAGGGCCTGCACGTCCCCCCTGCACCAACCAATTGTTCGGTTCAATGTTTTCTCCTTTAAAGTCAACAACTGTACTGTCACAGTAACAAAAACAAAAACAAAAATTCGCATGAAACTGGGTTTTTCTGTGACTGGAACTTGGCACAATACCCAGAAATTTCCTCCACGATGACGGTGTTTTGTCTGAGTGTTCTTTTGTTGAACCAGCAACATTTGGAGAAGCCCCACCCCCCCACACACACACAAGCGTGCACAGAATTAATAAAACACCGGACGATTCTAGAAAAATCTTCCTCTCCCCTGCCTCAAAAATCACCATTTTCCAAATTCTCCACTTGGTTTGCATTTCCTGGGCTCAAAGGATGGAAAAAATTAAAAGGTAAAATTGAATTGCATCCCAAGGGTGTGAGATTTCAATTGTTATCTTCACAAATATAAATGGAATGGAAACAAAGAAAATCTATAATGATTGCAGGGTTTTCAACTAATATTTTTCTTCTGACATGTCCAAGGCTATTAGAGTTAAAAGGCAAAGCTTTTATTGGTGGTCATCAGTAGTTTAGATCACATTTATTTACGCATAACTGTCACTGTCACTGTCATCCCGTTGCTCATCGATTTGCTCGAACGGGCACCAGTAACATCTCCATGGTGAGACTTGTTGGTACTGTTTTTGGCATATTGAATACACCATGGGTAGCTTGGTGTATACAACCTTGGTGTATACCAAGATACTCTCGGTAGCTTGCCGGGCTCTCCGAGAGGGACAGAAAAATCGAACCTGGGTTGGCCGTGTGCAAGGCAAACGCCCTACCCGCTGTGCTATCGCTCCAGCCCTTTATGCGTAACTAAACATTTTAAATTATTCTTATTAACTCTCACTGAATCGGACCCCCCCCCCCGCCCCACCCCCGGCCAGGCTCAGGAAACAAGCGGCCAGAGCAAAATTCATGGCTGGGCAGGCTGGAGGCTGAAAGCGTGGGCCCAGAGTGGGTGCAGCCTGGGCCCTGCAGTGCTGGGGGTCTCCAGGGCCAGTCCAGGGGTCTCCAGGGCTGTGCCCAGCAGCGCTCGGGGGACCGAGTGGTGCCCGGTACTGACCTGGCGTCTGCCGCACGCAGGGTATCTGCTGACCTCCTGGACCACGGCTCCCACCCCCGAATCTAAATATCTAAAAACGTCTTAATTAAAAGTGACACTTTGCAAAGGTGACAGTCATCACCTCTGTGGACAAGATAAAGAAATGGAACCTGCAGGCCAGTGATAATGTTTGCCCGTGTGATCACACGTGGGACGTTGATCCTATCCAGAGGATGCTCACACAGAGGGAGTCAGAGACGGTGGATTGTTCAGCATTGCGACTCGGAGTGCTCTGTAAGCCGTGCTCGTCTGGGAGGGCCTCTGCAGCCAAGAGCCGCCCCCCCCCCCGGGAAAAGCGAGAGAACGGGCGGGCGTTCAGAGTAACCATGGCAAGATCATTTAACATGCAAGAATGTGCGCCCTTGGGACTCCCCGCCAGGCTGTTTTCACTCGGGGAGCCCCAGAGGGGGGCGGGTGAGGACCCTTCCTGCCCCGGCAGCCAACCTCCAGTACCCAACCACCACCACGCGCCAGGCCGCTTTCCGGACACACTATAAGACACTTTCTACCCATTTTCCATAGTTACCACACCGTATTTGATGGAGTTTAGACAGTAGGCAACAAATCATAGAGAGTAATACACACACACACACACACACACACACACACACACACACACACACACACACACACCTCTCGGAAAGCCCAGCAAGCTATCGAGAGTGTCCCGCCCGCATGGCAGAGCCTGGCAAGCTACCTGTAGGGTATTCGATATGCCAAAAATAGTAATAATGATAGGTCTCATTCCAGTGACCCTGAAAGAGCTTCCAATCAATGGTAAAGATGAGTAAGGAGAGGCTGCTTATTAGGTCTGGGAGGAATAGAGACATTACTGGTGCCTGCTCAAGTAAATCGATGAACAGCGGGATGACAGTGATACAGTGATACGGGATTGGGCAGCCATTCCCCGAGTGCCTGGACCCTCCGAGGCCTGGGGAAGGGGCTGAGGAGGGAAGGGCATGGGAACGGCCCAGCCTGGCCACCGGCAGGTTTGAGTACGCGCACAGGGTTACTTCAAGGAGAACAGGAACCCAGGCACTCTGCCTGCTCCGACCCCCACCCCCACTGCAGACTCCCCCAAATTCTCCTCCTGCACAGAACCCCAAATCACCAGCGTTCGCTTAGAGTGAGCAAACGCCACCTCTAAACCATCGCTTCCTATATAAAAAAAAAAAAGAAAAACAAAAACGAAAAAAAGATGCCTTTAAAAAAAATGTTTGGCTACCATGATTAATTCAAACTATCAACAGACATTTAACTAGACTTTCAGAACAAAGACGGCCTAAAAATAACTTCTTGTTATTTGCCGTTAAGGGCACTAAGCATCTTTCTGTTTAACAAATGACTTTGTAAGTCATTATTAAACCGAAATATTTTCAGCGCCAAGCCTGGGAAACCATCCCATTTGCCGCCCTACCATAGATTTATTTATATGTTCGATAATAGCAGAACCATCAAATGACAACACGCTTGTTTCAAAGTCATCTTTTTCATAACCGCACGCTCCTGCCGCGCGCTGCCAAGGAAAACAGCACTAATTTTATCTTAGCTTTCGCTAAACAGAGATAATTACAACCCTAGATTCGGGCTTCGTTGTTTTGTGGGCTTTTTTAGTCTGCTTTCTGTTGACCCAGGGGGTCGCTGCCCCCTCACTCATGCCCCCCACCCACAGGCCTTCATTCCAGGGGGGCTGTGCCCGGAAGTCACGCTCTGACCAAGAGGAGCAGGCGAGCGCAGACGAAAGGGCCCGTCGGGGGCCTCCCCGGGTGGTCTTGGGAAGCCGCCCGTCTGGACTCCATCTGCGCTGCAGCTGCCTTTTGCTAAGGAAGCCCTGGAAGAAGGTCTGGAAGCAGCAGGAAGGTGGGAATTGGCAGCCCTGGGCCTGCTCTCGTAGGCCGGAGAGGGGGCGGCTGCTACTTGCAAACGGTGGGTGAGGGCCGGCTCCTGCCTCCTGAGAACTGGGGAGAGGCCGGCCTCCACCTCTCTCCGCGAGAGTCCCCGGCCTAGTGACTAAGACCAGGGCCTGAGATGGCGCGGGGAGGAGGGCGCTTGTCCTGCAGGCAGAGCACCCCCGTTCCATCTCCCCACACGGCATACAGTCCCCTACGCACCACCTGGGTCAGGAAGAGCCCCGGGGCCGCCCCACTGGGCACCGTGGAACATGCCGGAAACAACAGTGCGAAGACCGGCTTTGGCGTCTCCACGGTGCTCCGGACACGGATACTGCCGACGGGGGCTGTGGTCTGCACCGTGCCACCCCGCGCCCACATGCAGGTGGCGGGGGGTGGAGGGGGGAGAATTCTCACCCAAAGAACCAACACGGGATGTTCCGTGTTCCATGAGACAGACACAGAAGGACTGCACTCGTCTGTGGAATGTAAAGTAACAGAATGGGAGAGTAACACCCGAGGAAAATAGAGATCAGGGCCAGGAGGATCAATCCCCGGCTTGGAAGCCGCCCCACATGCTGGGGGAGAAGGCAGCTGGGATGGAGAAGGGACCACCGAGTCAAGGGTGCTGGGAGGGCCCGCCCGGGACGGCAGATGCGGGCTGAAAGGAAACCATGGACCAAACGTGATGGCCGCTGACTACCTGTACTGCAAACCATCACACCCAAAGGGGAGAGAGAGAGAGAGAGAGACAGACAGACAGACAGACAGACAGAGGAGAGAGAGAGAGAGAGAGGAGAGAGTGAGAGAGACAGACAGACAGAGGAGAGAGACAGACAGACAGACAGACAGAGGAGAGAGAGACAGACAGACAGACAGACAGAGGAGAGAGAGAGAGGAGAGAGAGAGAGGAGAGAGAGAGAGGAGAGAGAGAGGAGAGAGAGAGGAGAGAGAGAGGAGAGAGAGACAGACAGACAGACAGAGGAGAGAGAGAGAGGAGAGAGAGAGAAAGAGAGAGAGAGGAGAGAGAGAGAGGAGAGAGAGAGGAGAGAGAGGAGAGAGAGAGGAGAGAGAGGAGAGAGAGAGACAGACAGACAGAGGAGAGAGAGAGAAAGAGAGAGAGGAGAGAGAGAGAAAGAGAGAGAGAGGAGAGAGAGAGGAGAGAGAGAGGAGAGAGAGAGGAGAGAGAGACAGACAGACAGAGGAGAGAGAGGAGAGAGAGAGAGAAAGAGAGAGAGGAGAGAGAGAAAGAGAGAGAGGAGAGAGAGAGAGGAGAGAGAGAGAGGAGAGAGAGAGAGAGGGGATGTGCCTGCCACAGAGGGGGGATGGGATAGGGGTGGGCGCTGGAGCAGGGATGAGAACTCGATCACTGCATGACTGAAACGTAAGCACAGAGGTCTGTGACTGTAACTGTATCTCACGGTGATTGGTTAAAATGTATACATATACGAAAGAATGTCCCAGAGTCCCCAAGCACATGACACCGCAGGCACGTTGCAGAAGGCCCTGGAGTGGTTGTTCCCCTGGGGACCTTCCGTGTGCCTCAGTTTGCCCAAAGGCACACCCCGACCAGCGCCTCCCACCCAAGGGCCCCCAGCCCGGCGTGCCCGTGGCTAGAGTGAGGGCTGGGCCCGTCGCTGGAGGGGGTGCACCCGGGACACCCCTGTGCCCCGCCTCTCCTTGGGACACAGCCCGTGTGAGTTTCTGGGTTCTCATGACGGGTCCCAGAGGAGCCAGCGCGTGGGGAGGCGGGTGCTGGAGACCCCCCAAGGTGCCTCACCCAGGGGGGCCTTCGTCCAGACATGCTGGAAACCCCCCAGGGCGGAGGCATCCTGGGCCCAGGGGACAGGCCTGGACACAGGCGGGAGGCCAACACGTGTCTGGGAGGGGGGAGGGGAGCGTGGCGGGGGGGGGGGTGAGGGTCAGATGGCGAGTGGGCACCCAGCCCCCGCAGGGCCCGTGCCAGGAATGGAGACAAGGCCCAGGGCCCAGGCCCGCCAGCTTTGGCACCTGGGCTCGAGTCCCGGAGAGCTCGGGACACCTGAGGGGCCCCAGGTGACACCGAGTGCCTTTGTGCCCGAGCTCAGCCCCCAGCCGGGGTGCCGACGCCCCTGGCACTGCCCGCTGAACCCCAAACCTGTTAGCCCACACTCCTGAGCTTCCCTGAGAGGGGTCCCTGCGCCCCTCCCCCGGCTCTGCCAGCTGTGGCCCTGGTGAGATGGGGGCGGGGAAGGGCGGGAGTGTAACACGTCTCCCGGGCCACAGAGCAGAGGAGGCCACACAAGGCAAGACCCACAGAGGGAGGAGCTGCCCCCCACCCCCGCCCGCGCCCCCAGTCACTGGGCGTGAGCGAGACGCTCCCGGGCAGAGCGGCCCCAGCGGACCTCAGCTCGGGACAAAGGCGAGGCCGGGACAGGAGCGGGCAGAGGCGCTGCGTCGGCATTTGGAGCGCGCCACGGGCTGCGCGTTCATCCTTCACTTCCCACAGCGTATACGAGTCTTCTCGCGTGCCACCCCTACCCTGGCACCCCTGCGTGTCTTCTCGCAAGCCACCCCTACCCTGGCACCCCTGCGTGTCTGCAGCGTGGCAGGCCCGGCCACGTCATTCATTTGCAAATGTTTGTGGAGAGTTCACGGGCGCAGATGGACCTGGGCGGGAAAGAGGGGGTACGGGGTGGACGGGCTGACCCTGCCCTGACCGCTGACCCCGAGGGGTGGCCTGAGAGCCGGTCTTGGTCGTGACCCCAGGAGGCGGGCAGGGCTGGAGCTCCCAGTCTCGGTGGCGGGGACGGTCACTCCCCAGAGCAGGGGGGGCGCCCGGGTGGCACAGCCAAGCCTCACCACGCGGGGTGGTCTGGGGCACTGCTCAGAAGCCGTCCTCACCTCCTGGGTCCCTAAGGGGCCTCCCCGACTCTCCTGGCCTGAGCCAGCAGCACAGACGTGGGGGTGGGGCACGACCCCCTCCCCCCGTTCCCACGGCCCCGACACAGTTCCCCCTGGCCACGTGTCCTCTCTTCCTCTCTGTTCCCGTGAGAAACTGCTCACTTCGTGTCCGCAGTTCAAACTCGACCCCTGTAAGGTCCCCTTTCCCTTCCCTTCTTCCTCTCACCTGGCTTCACAAATTGACAGGAAAGATATTATTATTTGTATTTTTGCGGGGGCGGGGGGAGGGCACACCCGGCCGTGCTGGGAATTCCCTACAACGCCAGGAACAGAAACCGGCTTTCCTTTGAGCCTCTCCCCTACCGTGAAATACTTCGAAACCCCCTTGAGTGAGTCCCGGGTCCACCCAACCCATGAAGCTGGAGCTGAAAATCACATTCATGTAAGAAAACTCAGTTGGAAAGTTCTAGTAGGCCCTGGGCTGCTGGGGCCTGGCCCGGAGACTGGGCGGATGTCAGGACCCAGATTTCTTTAATTTTTTTTTTTATTTTATAAAGTGGTTCACAATATTTGACTACATTTAATATTCAAACCCCAATCCCACCACCCTGACATCTTCCCACCACCATATTTCGGATGTTTCCATCCCAAGCCCTAACCCCAGCCCCAAAGCAGAACCGAAACAACATATTTTATATTGTTTATTGTGAAAAACTGCTGGAAATGCTACAAAAACGTTTCCTTAGAGGAAAGAGTGTGAAGATTGTTGTATTTCACCCCGGGCCAATAAGCCTTCTATATGGGATCACGGTAGAGCCTGGCAAGCTACTCGAGATGTATTCGATATGCCCAAAACAGTATCAACAGGTCTCATTCCCCTGACCGTGAATGGGACTCCAATCATTGGGAAAGACGAGTAAGGAGAGGCTGCTAAAATCTCAGGGCTGGGAGGAACAGTGATGTTACTGGTGCCTGCTCAAGTAAATCGATGAACAATGGGATGACAGTAATATACAGTGATACAGTGATAAGGGATTACTAACATGTTAAAGGTTGAGCCTTTTGTGCTTATTTATATATATATATTTATATATATATGTATAAAAATATTTCCCTCTAAGATTGGTTGGCTCCTACTTAAACCCCATTAAAATGATGCGGTGGTCTTGGCGTATGGGTACAGTGTGTGGCATTCGCAGCCCCGCGAGGACCCAGGTTTTCTTCCAAGGGCAGGTAAGCCATGAAACCGAGGCAGGCGGTCAGCAGTGGACCCTCTTCCTGGGGCTGGGGGGGGTGCTCATCCCCTGCATCATGAGCAGCTGGACCAGGGTCTCTCTTCCTGCCCCCTGAGCCTACGACCCCGCCCTGGGCCTGGAGTGTCTGCCCTGCCATGCTCTGCAGCCGCCCACCCGCCTGGCTCCCACCCGGACCTGCTCTGGATGCAACAGTGCCTTGGGAAGCCAGCACGGGCCTCTGGCACCTGCTCCACGTAGCTAAGGATGCTAAGTGACGCGGGACAAGTTCCTGCTCGGGAGAGTCACACGGGGGCCAGAGAGAGACGGCAACTCACACGCAGCCCAGCCAGGTCCAATCCCCCACGCCCCCGTAGGGTCCCCCAAGCCCATCAGACGTGAGTCCTAAGCACCACTGGGTGTGCCCTCCCCCCCCAAAAAAAAGAACCAACCACAAAACTCCAACAACAATAGTGAGTTTTGTGTTGAAATATGGAACGTAATCAAGGTAAAGATAAAATGAAGTGAAATTCATCAGTTATACAGTTGGGGGTGGGGGCAGGGGGGTGGGGGTATACTGGGGTTATTGGTGGTGGAATATGGGCACTGGTGAAGGGATGGGTGTTTGAATATTGTATAACTGAGACATAAACCCGAGAACTTTGTAACTTTCCACATGGTGATTCGATAAAAATTTAAATAAATAAATAAATAATTTAAAGAAAAAAACAACCACGTAAAGTAAGTGGGCCAGGGAACAGCCCCTGGACGCCGGGTTACCAGGACACCAGTGATCGCTCACAGAATTTCTCGTCGGAGCCGCCAGCCCCTCCCCGTCCCGCAGGCCTCACCCACCATGCCCAGGTTCCTTTCCAGCCCGGGGCAGCCCCGCTCAGCTTCGCAGGGGGAGCACTGTGTGGCGGTCAGTGTCTCCTCCCCGCCCAAGGGTGGGCAGTTCTGACAGCTCTCGGACATTGGCCCTCAGCTTCCCAGCTAGGACAAGGCTTAGCTGGGAACACGGTTCCTGGGGACATCCCTGGGCTGATGCGTGGTCTCTGGCTCCTTGTCACCCTGCTCACACCCGCCTGGTGCCCCCGGAGCCCAAATGTGGAAAGCCCCCAAGTTACACGGGGTGGGCTGAAGGTCTGAGGGTCCCCGGGGAGGGGGAGCCTCAGGGTCAACGAAAGGGCTGCATCTGAGTGGCAACGTGTCCTGATTTGCCCGGGCACGGCCCAGCACTGACCTCCTGTGAGTGGGGGCCAGTGTCTGGGAATCCAGAACAGACCAAGGTGAACCGCACCCCCCCAGACGCAGCGACCCACTGGCCCACCCCCCAAGGCCTTTTCAGATAGTCCACAGAGGTTTGGCTCTTTCATCCTGGTTTTCATTCCCTGGAATGTTTCGTGTTGTTCAATTTAGGTTTTTTGTCTTCAAGTCACTTGCACTGATCCTTTTCCAGTGTTATTGAAACTCAGCAGTGTGTGTGTGTGTGTGTGTGTGTGTGTGTGTGTGTGTGTGTGTGTGTCTGTGTGTGTGTGAGTGTGTGTGGTGTGAAGGTCGAACTCACAGTCTTAGAGATGGGTGGGGGGTGGCCACCGCGTTCCACCGCTGAGCCCCCCCAGTCCTGACAGCTGACCCTAACAAGACATTCAGAAAAGGCAGCAGCGGTGATATCATGCGGGACCACCCGCACCGTTAAAAGTAACCGTGGGGGACAGAGAGCTAGTGTGGCAGGGAGGGCATTTGCCTGGCATGCAGCCCACCTACCTAGGCTGGGTCCCCAGCAGCCCATATGGTCCTCGAGCCCGCCAGGAGTGACCCCTGAGCGCAGAACCAGGGCTGTGCCGGGAGCTCACCAGGTGTGGCCCTGAAGCAAAGAAAACTGAGCAAAACAACGGAAGAAAAAGTTACCCTGGGGGCTGGAGCGATAGCACAGTGGGGAGGGTGTTTGCCTTGCACGCGGCCAACCCGGGTTCGAATCCCAGCATCCCATATGGTCCCCTGAGCACCGCCAGGAGTAATTCCTGAGTGCAGAGCCAGGAGTAACCTCTGTGCATCGCTGGGTGTGACCCCCCCCAAAAAAATGGTTACCCTGGAAGCAGGCAGGGCTCTCGCCTTGCGCGTGGCAGCTCGGGCTCAATCTCCGGCACCCCACATGGGCCCCATGCAGCGTAAGGAGTATCTAGGTGCGGCCCAACCTCCCCCCGAGAAAGTCATCCTGATTGAACACAGGACAGAAGGTCCATAAAACCTGAATCCTGCAAACCAAGACAACTTGATACACGTTGCTAGAACATTCCACGGATCCCAGCAGAGCACACGCTCCGGACCAACGCAGGTTGGGTAGTGCCAGCTCTGCCATGTGCTGCCGTAAAGCAAAGCTTCCTGCAGAGGGTGGGTAGAAACGCTCCGGGCTGGTGCTCGGGACGGGGTGAGGCTTGGCAGAGAAGCCGGCTTTGCAGGCGTGAGGCCTGGCTTTGACTGACACAGAGACAAGAAAAAAAAAAAGGAAGAAAGAAAGAAAGAAAAGATAATTACCAGCTGCATAGAGAGTGTGTGCTCCAAACCCCTGAGTGGAATTAACTTAGAAACCCAAAAGAAAAAGAAATCTGGAACCAGCCCCAAGAACGTGAAAATCAAATGCCACATTTAAAAATAATCCGTGAGTTTAACAGAAACAAAGACATTCAAAAAATATTTCAGAATAAATGATTAAGGGGCCAAGGATGGAGCCTGTGGCAGGACATTTACCTTGTGTGAGGCTCTGGGTTTGGCCCCTGGTATCACACACACACACACACACACACCAATAAATTAATTAATTAGCTGTAATCTATGGGAAAGAGAGAGAGCGCAGAGGTGAAGGTTCTTGCCTTAGAAGTTGCTAACCCAGTTCAACCCTTGGCACCACATAAAATCCTTCCCCGCCCAGTCCCACCAAGTGTGATCTCTGAGCACAGACTAGAAGTAAGCCCTGAGCACTGTCCAAAAACATGGAAAATCTGAGCATATTTATGTCTATATAAAAATTGATCTGATGATTTAAAATGTTCATAAAGAAGACTTCAGATATAAATGAATTTATTAGTGATGTTGCCAAAATGGTTAAGAAAAATAATAACCACAGCCTCCTTGAAATTTGCAAAGGGAAACATTTCCAAACATGTTTTGTGCGGCTTGCGATGCCCACATTGCAGAGCCGGGCCTTGGAGCGAGTGAGGCGTGGATAGATGCTTCAGGAGCACAGCTACAGCACTCCCTTTGCTTTTTTCTTGTTGGGTCACACCCGGCGATGCACAGGGGTTATTCCTGGCTCATGCACTCAGGAATTACTCCTGGCGGTGCTCCAGGGACCATATGGGATGCTGGGATTTGAACCCAGGTTGGCCGTGTGCAAGGCAAACGCCCTCCCCGCTGTGCTATAGTTCCAGCCCCTACAACAGTCTCTTGAGAAAATCAAATATGGTAACATATTACAAGGAAACTAATTTGGGTCTAATCCCAGAAATGAAATGAGGTTGGTGTGACATTTAAATATTAGCCAACATAATTTAGTACTTACAGACTTACAAAGAAAAAGTATGTGATAACTTCAATCACTTGTATCACTTGTCATCCTGTTGCTCATCGATTTGCTCAAGCGGGCGCCAGTAACGTCTCCATTCATCCCTGTCGGGTGCTAGTGTAGCCCAATGGCATCTGCTCGCTCCAGGAACGCGAAGAGCCTCAAACCATTCCTTCAGGGTCTTGACCAAGAAGTCTGATCATCTTGTAGGTGGGCAACCAGGCGTTCTTCTGACGTCCCGTGGAATCCAGTCGGTAACAGCTCTAGCCTAGCGGTCATCTCCAAATCTCATTATGCGTCCGGCCCATCTGATTGTCGACGCCTTGTTTGCCAAGGCATCGACAATCAGATGGGCCAATAGCGTCAATAGACGCAAAAATGTAGAAATGTTTTGACAAAATCCAATAGCCCCTGTGGATTCTTTACGACTGTTCTCGATGAACTGAGTGTATATAAGTTTCCCTCCCCCCGCTGGTCAAGGGTTCTGTGAAGGTTCTACAGTTAACCCCACACTCAATAGTGATCAGTGTTGGGCTGGCGTGATAGCACAGCAGGGAGGGCATTTGCCTTGCATGCAGCCAACCCGGGTTCGATTCCCAGCATCCCATATGGTCCCCCGAGCAACGCCAGGAGTAATTCCTGTGTGAAGAGCCAGGAGCAGCCCCTGTGCATCGCCGGGTGTGACCCACCCCCCCCCAAAGAAAAATCCCTTAACTGCTTTGCCATTGCTCATTTATTCTTTCAACCACACAGTCACTTATCCTCAAACTTTTAGGAATAAGAAGGATGTGGAAAACTATCCAGAAAATGCCCTCATATTGGGGGTTAGAGCCATAGTACAGTGGGTAGGGCATTTGCCTTGCATGCGGACAACCCGGATTCGATTCCCAGCATCCCATATGGTCCCCCAATCACTGCCAGGAGTAATTCCTGAGTGCAGAGCCAGGAGGAACCCCTGTGCATCACCAGGTGTGACACAAAAAGGAAAAAAAAATAGTGACCGGTGTTTTACTCTTGCTTTAGGGACAAAGCAAGGATTTTCACTCTCACCACCTCTGTCCAACATTGACTAGCATTGCTAGCCAGTGTAATAAGAAAGGATAAAGCGGTAAGATACATAATGGGGAGGGAACAGCCAAACAGTTATACTTGTAGACTGCAGAAAGAGACAGTGATCTTATAGCAAAGCAATTATGGCAGCCTATTTATAGCAGGATCTCAAGGTAGAACGAGTTGCATATGAAAAGTAAAGGCACTTCTCTCTACCAGCAGCAAATAATTGGGACATAAAATTAAAACAAAGAAGTACCCCTTACAGTAGCATTTTTATAACAGTCCTCTGAAGTGCAAGCAGACTCAGGGGACAGAGCCCTTCGTCCTCTCTCCCTCTCTCTCTCTCTCTCTCTCTCTCTCTCTCTCTCTCTCTCTCTCTCTCTCTCCACCCCACCAGTGGAAAGTGTCAGGACTAAGCTAAATGTGTGGGACACTTGGTCAGTCTTTGTGAAAAGCAGAGAGAACTGCTGGGTGGTGCAGAAAACACATCACAGACCTACATCTACGTTGATAAAACTTTTGTAAGAAAACATGGGCAAAATTCTTTATATGGAGCTGGGAAAGGTGGGGTTTTTATTCCCTAGGACATAAGGCACAGCTATTAACAAAATAGACTCCATCAAGATAAAGAATCTTCTCTGAAACAAAAGGCGTTTTGAGGAGAACTAAGAGGCCTTCTGCAGACTGGCACCAGATATTCCCCTGCAGACACAGGGTGGCATCCAGGACGGAGCGACAGCTCTTACAAACCAAGGGGAAAAAAATAAAGTTTATTTTAATGGATATATTTTAATAGACTCCATAAAAGAAGATAAGAGAACGAACAAGCCACCCCCACCCTGTGTAAAAACACAAAAAAGAAAAAGAAAGGGGCGAGGAGCACCTCATCGCACTGCGCCGGGCACTGGGCACAGGGCAGCGGCACTGACTCTCCCGCCACCCGCGTTCAGTAGTCTCCGGCCGCTTCCCCCACCCCGGGGAGGTTGATGGCAATGATGAGGCAGGCGAAGGAAGGAACGGAGGCAAACTGGTTGGTCTCAATCGCAGTTTATTCCAATCTCCTCTCTATCCACTCCTGTCTCTCTCTCTGCTTCTTCCCCCAACCCCCTCATACCGTCACCTTAAATCCCCCCATCATCCAGCACTGGGGCTTATGCATAGGTGTGGTTACAATCAATAGGGGGTTAAGTTCTATCCCTTAGGGGATGCTTTCACTAGGACAGAATCTCTCAGCGGGACATTCGCTCAAGATATAAGTATTCATATTATAAATCATTTTGTATGGACATAGCAAGAGATACATTAAGCTTATAGAATTGCTCTCCTGGGGTCACCTGGATCTCAGACTACAGTGCTCAGGCCAGATTAGTCTTTCCTATCCCTAGCAGGGTCCTAGTCTCGTCGTTGCTTTTGGATCGTGACATGACATGCCCATGACCAAGCTCTTAACATATAGTTAAGCATTAGGCGCTTTGGCCAGGCCCATCTCGATGCCAGGATAGCACATAACTCATCTGGGTCTGTCCCATTCCTCTTTGGGACCCTGCTTTTGGGGGTGCTAGGAAGTAAGGGCAGCTGAGGCTTAAGTCCAGAAAGCAGATGCCCAGGAGTGAATAATATTTGAAGCCAATTAAATCCCATGTTACCAAAGCATATTAACAACTGTCTTTCTTTGTCCATACAAAAAGGATATTGTTTTAAAGTAAACTATTCAAAAGACATAAGGAGAGGAGAAAGGCAATATTAACTTACAATACAAGTACACTGTCCTAGCAAGGTCTGACCTTACAAATTAACAGAGTGTGATTAGAGGAAGAGCAGATAAACTGGTAGAAGTGGTTACAGATAAACCAAGGAATGGAAGTGACTCAGGAGCACTTTGATGGGTGTGACTGATATAACTAAGCTCCTAGTGGCAAGGGGAGCAGGACATACCAATGTAGTCTAGAATAGTTTAGAGATTATTGCCAGATAAGCCCAAACTCTGTGGCAAGGGAGAAAGGACAAACCAATGATATCCTACACCACCCCACAGGTCAGCTCACATCTATAGGGGCTGGAGCGATAGCACAGTGGGTAGGGCATTTGCCTTGCATGTGGCCAACCCGGGTTCAATTTCTGGCATCCCATATGGTCCCCTGAGCACCACCAGGAGTAATTCCTGAGTGCAGAGCCAGGAGTAACCCCTGAGCATTACTGGGTGTGACCCAAAAAGAAAGAAAAAAGCTCACATGTATAGACAAATTCTCCAAATTCTCCAGTTCCAATTACTTTTTAATCATTCGTTGTTTCCTTACCGTGTTTCTTAATATTCCACATGTGAGAGAGATATTTTTTCTTACTGTGTCACCCACACACATATAGCTAAATAAAGCTAAACTGAGTGGATTTTCTTTTTGTATTGTTATCTGTTAAAAGACCTTTCCCATTCTTGGCCGCATCCTGGAGGTATGCTGCATTTCACAATGTGAAATATTCGCTGCAGTGCAATAGCCAGCTCCACCTCTCTAAGGCCTTCCTGCGTTTCCACAGCACAGGCCAGCAGCACGGCTCTCCGCCCTCCCCCCCTGCCTCCTTAGCCCACCACCCCTCCCCTGCTCCCTTCACCCCTCCCCTTGTTTCTTTAAACAGAGCATATTAGTTCTTCATCTCTCTTCATGCCTTGCCATCCACCCCGCCTTCGAGTTGCACCGAGTAACTTGTCACAGCGTTTTCTTTCATAAATACAGCCCCCTTCTTAAGAATAATTCTGCTTCTAGTCATCAAACTAATAAAATTTACATCTTCTTACATGTGTTGAGAGCGTGCGCGCTCGCACGCTGTAATGAATACAGATGTTCCTCAGGAATGTTGTATTTTTCAGGATTCCAGGAGAATATAATCCCATTTATTTCACTGTCACTCAGAAGTTCCCAGTTTCTATGGCGATGTGCTCTCTCCCGTCCAACCTGCCTGCCTCTGACATCCTTATAATTGGACGATGACACTTGATATCAAACCCTCAGCACGCGGCGGAGTGAATAGTACATCACGGTGACAAGGCCTTTTATGGTGAGATTCAAACGGGCTTGCCTTCAGGTAGAACAGTGATCACATTTCTGGGGTGTTAAATATTCAGGAGATGGGAGTGTGGCACCCACAGCCCCTCCCAGCAGGGGCTCCAATGGAGGGGGGCGCCGGGAGAAGCAGCTTCTCTCTCCGAGTCCACTGTCGAGGGCAGGTTCCCGAAAGCCCTGGAAACTTGTACTTAAAATGCGCTTCTCTCAGCCCAAATCAAAGCCTCGGCTAGACAGCGAGACTTGGATCCAGCCCATTGCACATCCAGCCCGTGTCAGGCAGAGTGGGAGGGATCGGGAGCGATTTTGCAATTTGCAACTTCTGTTGCTCTAGAAAGTGCTTTCATCTGTGTGGCTCTTGTCGCCGGGGGAGTGACAGGAAGATGAGGACACCAGGTGTGGGGATCTGCGGGCAGCCTCAGAGTCCTCTGGCCCGTCCCCCAGGACCAACGAGGGCCACTGAATAACGTCCCATGGCACCTCTGGAGATCAGCCTGGCATGAAACGTGTGCTTGGCATTACCTGCCATTCCCGGCACAAACGCCTCTAGTTCCTGGGGGAAGGTGTGAGAGCAGCGGGGCCAAGTGCAGTATCCAGGTCTTCTAGCAGCTTCCATGGACGAAAGCTGTTGCATCAGATCTGGATCTCCAGCTGAGGGAAGGGCTCATCCCAGCAATAAAACAGCTCGTACTGAATCTGCCTGACTTCCCGCCGTGTAGCCATGTACCGTCCGGGGAGAAACGGACAGAGAGCGGAGTGAGTAGCTGGTGGGGGACTCATCAAGCACCAGGTAAAGGAAGCCAAGCTCTAGAACCAAGAAAAGAAAGAATTCAAGTTCTAGAAGCAGCTGGAGGAAGTCAAACTCTGGAACACCCACAAAAGGTCACACCCTAGAACCTAGTGGAGGAAACTCTGTTCTAGAACCAGTCATAGGAGGTCAAGCTCTAGAACCAGTCCCAAGAGGCCAGGTTCTAGAGCAAATCACAGGCGGCCAAGCTCTAGAACTAGTCGCAGAAGGTCAAGCTCTAGAACCAGTCCCAAGAGGCCAAGCTCTAGAACAAGTCCCAAGAGACCAGACTCTAGAACCAGTCACAGGAGGTCAAACTCTAGAGCCAGCAGCAGAGACCAAGTTCTAGAACCGGACACAGGGGGTCAAGCTCTAGAACCAGTCACAAGAGGTCACGCTCTAGAACCAGCTACAGGAAGCCACCATCTGGAGCCACAGGAAGTTGCGCTCTGGAACCAGCAATAGGAAACCACACTCTTGAACCAGCTGAAGGAAGCCAAGCTCTAGAATTGAGCACAGGAAGTCATGTTCGAGAACCAGACTCCAAAAGTTGAGCTCCAGAAGCAGACGCAGGAAACCAAGCTCCAGAACCCCCAAGGAAGCCAGACTCTAGGACCGAGGAAAGGAAGGCCGCAAGGTGGGACCCGGCTGTACTCATCTGTGAGACTATCACACATCCAGGCTCCTTGGCATCCCAGGGGCCAAAGTGAAAACCGGACTAGCGGCCACAAAGACATCTCCATCCTCCCCCCACCCCGCACTGGTCCCGTGCTGGTTTCTCCAGGGACAAGGTGGCGCTTTCTGGCCACCGGTGCAGGTGTCCTGTTGAGTGAGAAATAACAACGCCCAGTGCTGGATCTTAGCCAGGCCCCCCTGGCGCCCAGCAGCAGTGCACACACTCACTGCTCACCACGCGGAAATGTGTCCCTTTGACGCTCATCTGCGCGAGGTGCCAGCCTGCAGCGCCTCAGAACGGGGCTCAGCGACAGGGCCCAGGGCCACAGACAGCGCCCGCTTGGGGTGGGCAGAGGGAGGATCCTGCAGTTAAACCAGACAGTACCGGCCTCTGTCGGCATCTTTCCTGGCCCACGGTGGGGTGGGGGGTCGGGGCTCCCAGGAGGGAAAAGTGAGCCCCACTCACTGCAAAGACGGGCACGAGCTTGCAAGGAGTTGAACCCACTAGAACCCTAAATAGCAGCTCAAGGTAACAATGGGTGGCTGCCATATGGCGGGACGAGCACTGTGCTAGGTGACTTCAAATACAAAATCCCTATTTAAAGAATATTGCATTTTAGACCAACTCCCACAGACAGTTCGGAAACGCTCTGCAGCAGCATGAGTCACCGGGGCCGGCGCTGGACGAGGTGGGTTTCGCTGATCTCAGTGGCGTGGGTCACCGTGAGTTAGAGTCTCCAGGAAGTGGCGCCTTCTGCTTCCTCAGAGCCAGCGTCTGCCTGCCCGGAGCCAGCACTGCCCGCAGGCCACACGCGTGACCATCCCAGCCGGGAGTTCCCGTGGCCAGCACCAAGACTCAGGCTCGCGTCGGAGGACCCCCGTCCTGCCCACAGCCAGCACCTGCCGTCCTCGTGGCTAAGAGGACTCCGGGCATTTCTGACGCAGGAGAAGCCCTGGCTAGAGACAGTCGACAGCTATAAATAAAGGCCATTAGGTTCTGTGCCCGCTCTGCATCATCCTCTCATTACCTCCTCCATTAGCACCGATAATTCAGTTTTATAAAGTACAGGGAGACGTTGATGCAAGTGAAAATCGCCCGAGCAAGCCGTGCCTTACTTAGGTCGGCCGCAAGGCGCCTACTTTCAGTCAGACACCAGCGCCTTTCCCAAAACTCCTTTGGAGCGAGAAGGAAGAGCTGGAAGCATTTAGCAAACAAGTGACCTCATTCCGGCTATCTCCAGCTAGCCCAGCCACGTTCTCCCGGGGCAGAGGGGCAGTGCCTGGGCAGGGGGCGAGACCCCACCAGCCGGCATCATGCCAACCCTTCTCCCATCCTAACTAGCAGGACAGCGGCAGTGGGTGAGCTGCCACCATTTAGTATACAGCGACTCACTGGCTCATGGGGGTCCCTTTCCTGGCACCAGAAAAGAATTGTCTGGCATCCCCTCGACCCCCGCCTGTACATATTACAGATTGCATCCCGACCCCAGACCTGGCGTGCCAAAGGGAAACAAGCATCCCTGCTTTTTAAAAAATTTTTTTTTGCTTTTTGCGGGTCATACCCAGCGATGCTCAGGGGTCCTCCTGGCTCTGCACTCAGGAATTACTCCTGGCGGTGCTCGGAGGGGGGCCATGTGGAATGCTGGGGATTGACCCAGGTTAGACACATGTAAGACAAACGCCCTCCCCGCTGTGCTATTGCTCCAGCCCAGAGCATTCCTGCCTTTTAAGAGACAAACTCCACAGGGAAGGAAAGAGGGGGCGTCTTTGGGAAGCCGCTCCACGCACGAAAGCAATCACGGCTTTGGCGGCTGCGTTTCTGAGTCCAAAAACGAGAACAAATCTGCGGCACGCGATCAGAAAGCAGATGAACCCGCTCAATTCAAGACAGTCCTGTGAAATGGAAGGGGAGTCAGAGTGGACGCAGAGAGAAGGGTTAGTGCTCCTGAGTCAAAGCGGGGACTCGGGGGACGGCAGTGAGGGGGATCCCTGGGACAGTGAGGGGGGTCTACAGTGGCAGAGTGATGGGGGGTCCTGTTGCATGCCCTCAGCCCGCACCCCTGGGAGCCAGGACTCGGAGCCCCCATTCCTGAGCCCAGGAACTCCCTCTCCTAGGCCAGAGTGGCCCTTGGGCTTCAAGCGTGACAGAGCCAGCTTGTCACAGGGCAGCTGTGGGCGGAGAGCCCACTCGCCTCTCAGGGCCCCTGTGGAAAGTTCGATTTCGGGTCCTTGGGCTCAGTCACTCCTGCTCTCTCCGGCCGACTCTGTAAACAGAACTTTGGAAGAGACTTCCACGAGTAAATATTTGGGAGACAGGCTCGCCGATGAAAATGCTCCCTCGCTAAATATTTAGGGAACCGGGAGTGTTTCTGTAAATGGTACCGGGCCGCGAACTTTCATGTCGAGAGCAGAAACACCTTCAGTGAGGAGCAAAGGGCGAGTCTGGTCCTGCTTGTTTATCTGGCGAGTCCAGGCGAACTCCAGCGAGTTCGAGAAAGACCAGGCCCTTGAGTTTGAAAATCCGTTGCCAAAGCGAAGTTTCTGGGGTGCGAAACAACCCCTTCCAGGTTATTCGAAGGCAGGGGGAGAGATTTGGAGAGATGGAGGTGTTCCCGAATGTTCATAGCTTGTGCCGTCGAACATGAAGCTTCACATTAATCTTATTTTATTTTAGGCCCCAGGAGGGCTTACGATTCTGTTGATGGCCAAGTTTCACGCGTACAACATTCCAGCAACGCCCCCTCCCCCAGAGCGTCCACTGCGTCCCCCTCGGCCCCCGCGTCCCCACCCCATCCCACCCCACTGCCATGTCCCCCACTGTGGTCAGTTTGGTCCGGTAGAGCAGTTCTCAGGTGCTGCTGCCTTTGCATGTTTGACGCCACACGTTGGTTTCTCTCCTGCCTCCGATAGACCGTCTGGTGTCTGTCTGTCCCTCGCGTCTTCCTGACGCCGGCATGAGACGCGCCAGACCCATCTGCACAGGCACACATGGCGTGACTGACTCCACCTCTCCTCTGATCTTGGACACTCAGATTGTCCCCAGAGTTTGGCTAGTGGGAGCAGGAGCCCGTTACTCCCCCCTGCTGCGTTTGGGACCATGGGAACATCGCGGGATGGGGGGGGGATATTTGACAGGGGGACTCCAGCTGTCACACCTGCTCCCGCAGCCTGTACTGCCCTGGGCTGGGTCATATCCCCATGGTCATCCACCAGCAGGAAGTGGGCAGAGCCTGCAGGGCAGTGGCGTGGCGGGTAGAGGGGCGGGGAGGAGGGGTGATGCTTCTCTTCTCTGAGAGAGGCGCCCCTTCCTTTTTATTTATTATTTCTTTGCTTGGGGGGGGGCGCATACCTGGCAGTTCTGGGCCTCCCTCCTGGCTCTGTGCTCAGGGATCACTCCTGGCAGGGCTCAGAGGACCACGTGGGGTCCCAGGGCTCAAACCTGGCTCAGCCCCCGCTGTCCTGTGGCTCCAGCCCTGCACCTCACCTTTCCCGGGGCGCCGTCAACACAGGCTTCCTCTTCCGGCCTCTCCCTGAGGTACCTGGAACCGCCTCCTCTCCCCTGGGCCTCGGGCCCTTCCGAAGGGGCGGCCTGGGAAGCTTCTCTTCTCCTTTCACCCAGGAAACTGACCTCTTGGGTCCCAAACTCCCCATTGTAGGAGCCTCAGCTCCTGTTGGCCTCTGGGCTTGCTGCTGGGTGTGGATGAGATTCTCCTTCCCGTTCCCTTCGCCTTTTCATATTGTTTCATCGGGTCTCACTCCGGTGCCCTCCCTCCCGCCTGCTCCCCTGCCAGGCCTCCGGCCTCCCCTGCCAGGCCTCCGGCCACCCCTGCCAGGCCTTCAGCCTCCCCTGCCAAGCCTCCAGCCTCCCCTGCCAGGCCTCCGGCCTCCCCTGCCAGGCCTCCGGCCTCCCCTGCTCTGCCTTTTGCTATAAAGGCCGCCGGGGCAGGTCAGGGCAAATAGCCATTTAGTTCTCTTCCTTGTGACTTCAAAGATCCCGGAAAAGCATCCTTAAGCTCACGAGCACTGAGACACCAGAGTCACAGGGGCGCAGACGCCCCCATGGGCTCGGGGCGAGACGGCGCAGCTATTTTTAAGGCGCTTGGTTCCATCTCACTCAGCCCGACGCTGCTCCAAGCCCGATCACGCCTTGGCTTGTTGCGGGCTGAGATGGGGAACCCCAGGCTCCTTGGCCCGCCTGGGGGCAGACAGCAGAGAGACAGAAGGGGGGTCTCCGTGCCTGACCGCCCCCCAGAGGCGGAGATTAAAGCTCAACGTGGAAACTTTCGGGGGGAGGCATCCGCCCACACCTGACTCCGAAGGACCAAGAGGGGGTCCCTCTGGCTCCGGCCCTCACCCAGTGCTCTAGCCCCTCCCTCAGTTTCCCCCTAGGGTCTGGAGGGGAAAGGGGAAGCCGAGGTGGCCCGAGCACTGCCCACGTCCGCACAGCGCGCCTCTGGGAAGGGGGCCGCCTCCTCCCTGCCTCCCCTGAGCCACTTCCTCACCCGCAGAGAGTGACCAGGGGGCCTCCTGGTCCTGATGCAGAGACAAGGCGCGAGAAACTCTGGGGTCTGCCAAGGTGGGGACGGTGTCAGCCTGCCACGAGAGGCCCCAGGGCCGACTCAGGCTGAGCACCTCCAGGCCGCAGTGGACGCCAGGAAATGGGCTCTCCGGGAGCCGCGGTCAGCGCTGGAGCAGTGACTGAGGGCTGGGTGCCACTCGAGAGCTTCTGAGCCAGGCCAGACCCAGACACGGAGGCGCGCCAGGACGTGGCACGGGTGCGTGGGTCCGGCTCACTCTGGGCTGCGGCATTCCTGTCACGGCACTAGAGAAGCGAAGGGTCCAACAGTGCCTCTCAGCTGCAGTCTCCTCTACACACATGCATGTGCTCACATGTGCATGTATGTACCCGTATCACTGTTTCACGGTATCACTGTCATCCCGTTGTTCGTCGATTTACTTGAGCGGGCACCAGTAATGTCTCTATTCCTCCCAGCTCTGAGACTTTAGCAGCCTCTCCTTACTCGTCTTTCCCAACGATTGGAGGCTCTTTCAGGGTCAGGGGAATGAGACCTATCGTTACTGTGTTTGGCATATCGAATACGCCACGGGGAGCTTGCCAGGCTCTGCCTGTGTGGGCGGGATATTCTCGGTAGCTTGCCAGGCTCTCCAAGAGGTATGTGTATATCTGTTACTGTATTTGGGATGTGAATACACCACGGGAGCTTGCGAGGCTCTCCCGTGTGGGCAATAAACTCTCGGTAGCTTGTCAGGTTCTCCAAGAGGGAGAACTAGACTATTAGATGTCGTATATACACCCATATACATACCCATATGCTCATATGCCCATATACATACATGCCCATATACACATGCCCATACACACATCCATATACACATACCCATATACAGACATGCTCGTGTACACATCCATATGCATACACACACATATACACATGCCCATATGCACACACACCCATCCATATCCATACATCTATGTATACATATACCATATACACATGAACATTTGTGTGTATACAACCCTTATTTATATACACCAATACACAGACACCCATATACAAATGCCCATACACACATTTCTATTTATACACTCACATAGCCATATACGTACATACTCATATAGTATGCATACATTTAGAACACAATACATCTATATATGCACATAGGCCTATATACACATACATATACACACATCCATATACATACACACCCATACACACACTGATATAAATGCATCCATTCACACACATGCCCATACATACACCCATATACATATGCCCATATACACACAAGCCCATGCACACATCCATATACACACTCATACATACATACCCATATACACACATATCCATATACACATGTCTATATCCATACACACACCTTCATATACATACATCATCCTATACACGCACACCAAATTTATACACACACCGCCATCCACACAGCCATGAACACACATGCCTGTCCACACAGCCCCACTCCCCGTGCAGCCTGGCCAACCTCCTGCTGTTTTAGACCCCAGACATGCTCGTACATCCGCCCGTGCCTCTGCTTGCAGTGCCCACAGCCTCTGGTGCCAGCTTGACTCTGCTTGAGCTGCCCACTGCCCACGTCTGCTGCCCAGTGGACACTCCTCAGTTCTGACGAAGGGTGAGACCTTTCTTTTGCAGCGTCACGGGAGGAACTGGAGGTGTAACACTGAGCTCACTCAGACTCTGACCGCAGCACTGAGGCCACCAGAGGTGACAGGAGGGGGCTGGCCACGGTGTGACAACACTTCCCTTAAAACATTTTGGTTGGGGGACATATCTGCCCCAGATCACGATTTCTTACACTTCATCTCTTCTTTGGCCACAGGCAGCCCTCCGGTTTGCTGGGCTGAGCACTCCCTGCATCCCTAATTCGATTTACAAGGCTCTTAAGCCCTGCTTTTCCGCCTAGCCTGCGCATTATTTACCCTAAGCTCTCCGCATTATTTATCCAACCTCTCCCAACCTCTGCAGACTGCCCGCAGGAGCTACCTGCCAGAAGGAAGACGTCCCTTCCCACCACCTTTTCCAGGTGTGCCCAGCTCCCTCGGGGACTCTATAGGAGAAGCCCTCTCTCCCCTGCCCTGTCCACCCCGGGGCAGCCAGCCCACAGCTCTCCCGTAAGAGACGGCCACAGAGAGCGAACGATGCCTGGGAAGGCAGAACAGAGCCAGGGGAAGCCCGGCATCAGCACGGAGCTATGTAGCACCTGCTTCCTTACGTGACCGAGACCCCAGAGCATGCCCCAGCACCCCCAGAGCTGTGACAACTCGGGGGAGGGGCGTTGCCAGCCTCTCTCTCCACCTGCAGACCCCACCGCAGGCCCTGCTTTCCTCAGCCCTGGAGACCGGAAGCACAGGACAAGGTGCGGGTGATCAGGTTCCCTCCCTGGCTTCTCCCTGGGCACTCACAGGACCTCCTGCTGTGTCACGAAGGTGGGGTCCCCTCCCCTTTCGATGCCCACCTGCCCTACTGGATTTGGGCCCCACCTTTATGCACCCCTGGGACCTCAGTGCCATCATTTGGGCCCCATCTCCAAACTCAGCCACTTTAGGTGATGATGGGGCTACAATCCGTGACCCCGGGGGAGACGCAGTCCATCGGTGGCTGCTCCCGGCTTCCGTTGAATAGGTAAACAGCTCCAGAACCTGAGGCTCCCGGGGGCTGCCGAGATGATGGAGCCCACCTGCTCCAGCTGAACTCGGGAGGAAAGCCACCTGAGGGGTCACCAGGGTGACTTGCCGGGCAGCAACAGCGCCCCGAGGGCCGCGTGAGCAGACGCAGGTGACAGGCGGTTGCTCACGAAGCCGTTGTCCTCGGTAGATCTGACTCCGCTTCCTGGGCTGCTTCCCCGGTAGGCCTGTGCGGGCTCCTAAGACAATCGTGTCCCCCTGCACCTGTGATGGACTTTCGGCAGTCGCCCAAGGAGCTAGACCCAAAGGACTTCGCAAAGTGCCCACGCCCAGGCTGGGTGCCACCCTGCAAGGCACGGGGGGTGGGGGGGGGGGGGAGAAAAAACGCTGCAGTTCCAAGGCGGGGCTCTGAGCAGGAGGGCGGGGCCCCGAGCAGGTGGGTGGGGCTCTGAGCAGGTGAGCGGGGGTTCTAAGCAGGTGGGCAGGGACCCTGATCTGGTGGGCGGGGCTCTGAGCAGATGGGCGGGGCTATGAGCAGATGGGCAGAGCTCTAAGCAGGCGGGTGGGGCCCTGAGTAGATGGGCGGGGTTCTGAGCAGGTGGGCGGGTTCTAAGCAGGTGGGCGGGGACCTGGCCTGGTGGGCGGAGCTCCGAGCAGATGGGCGGGGCTATGAGCAGATGGGCAGGGCTCTAAGCAGGTGGGCGGGGCTATGAGCAGATGGGGCGGTTCTAAGCAGATGGGCGGGGCTCTGACTAGGTAGGCAGGGTTCTGAGCAGATGGGCGGGGTTCTGAGCAGGGGGTTGGCAGAAAGCCAGTCATTTGGCACACGAGTCCTTCCAGGAGAGAGGCCGCTGATGTGGACCTGGCCACAGGGTCCTGGTGAGGATGAAGTGCCCCCTAACCGGCATCCTGCTGCTGAGATCCAGACCACGGTTCCCAAGATGTGATGGGGCTAGAAACTGGAGCCAGTATTAGGGGTCCCAATGCAACGGAGAGGGAGAACGACTTTGTATTGACCTCTCAAGTGGAGCTCAGGGGACCCGGGGACCCCACTCGGACACTCTTGGCCAGCAAGGCTGGTGGTTCAGTCCTAGGATGCAGCGTTACTTGGGCCCTTCCCCACAGTGCTCAGGCCTCGGTCCTGACTCTGCTCGGGGGACCTAGTGGTGTCCGGATGAAACCTGGGTCAGCTGTGCACAAGGCAAAGGTGGAAATTCACACCCACCGGCAGCCTAGAGGCTTCGTAAAGGAGAGTCAACACCTGCAGAAATAGAAACTCCAGCAGGAGCGACTGGCAAGGGTCAGTCGCCATTCTCCCCCAACAGCCAACAGCCTGGGGGGGCTTTGCAGACCACCCATAGGACCGGCATCCCACGGAGGGAGCCCGCCCAGCACCCATGCCCAGGGCCCCGCAGGGAATGGCAGGGATGCAGGATCCCCCACGGGGAGTGGGAGCAGCGCAGCCCCCGCACCCGGAAGTCGTGTCTGGGGCCAGGGAAGACGCAGCGTGGACGGCCAGTGTGGAGCCCAGCCTGGGAGGAGGGGCACGAGGGTCAGGCACTCCCTGGCCTTCTGGAAAGTAGAACCAATGGGCATGTGAGCCCCGACGTGTCCCCTCCCACTCGGGATGAGGAGCCCTCTTGTTGGCCACGCCTGGGCACTTGAAGCATTTCCGGCGGCCCTGCTGTCGGGGCCGTGTGGCGCTGGGGCAGGCCAGCCCTGCTGCCCTGCACTGGCCACTGGGCGGGGGACACCTGCCTCAGGCAGGACAGCTGGGGGTGCGGGGGGCATCACGCCCCAGACCGGACCGTGACCAGAGATGCTGTGGCCCCCTTGTCCTGACACACCGGGCAGCTGTGCTCCCAGGATGCGTGTCAGGGACAGTGCAGCTGGGGACCAGCGTGTCCTGATGTCTGGGGAAGCACTGGGGAAGGGGGAGCGTTGGGCAGGAGGGGCTGGGGGCCTTGTGCAGGGGGGCGGGGGCTTGTCTCACATGTGGCCGCCCAGGCTCAGCTCTCAGCACCGCATAGGCTCCCGAGTACCCCACGAGTGATTCCCTAAGCACCTAGAAGTGATTCTGAGCACAGAACCAGGAGCAAGCCCAGAACACTGCCAGGTGTGGCCCAGAAACCCCCCTGGGAGCCCCCCAATATTGCTGCTTATGCCTGCGGGGGTGCCGAGGGGGAGGCTCTGCATGGAGCCCAGTGCACATCTGCGGTGTCCCTGGTGTCACCGGGAAGGGTGTCGGGCACCCTCGGACTGAACATTTGATGCTGGCTGCTAGCTTCTGTCTAGACAGGCTGCGGCAGCCGACACCCGGCCTTGCTGTCCAAGCCTCCCTCCTGTGGGTGGGCGCTGGCTCCGAGGGTCCCGGTTCTCCTCCCAGCCACGTCGCCCGCAGGAACACGGACTGCTGGGCAGAAAGGGGGCAAACTGTGCTCATCCATGCAGCTTTCACAGCCTGCACAGCTTCTGGAACATTCTGTGTACAACTTAAACACGTATGGGGGTGCTCTCAAGCAGTGCTCAGGGGGCCTGGGGACCACTTCCAGCAAGACTCAGCCAAGCACTGTTCAATGCTCGGCTCCGTGACGCAGAGCTGGGGGCCACAGTGGTGGGACTGGAGCCTCCTCGGGCAGGCAGGGCTCCAGCCCTCTGAACCAGCTCCCCAGTCCCCAGGGAAGGCCTGCTCTGACCCTGGGCTGGCACGTTCCTCGGGGGTTGACTAAAGAAGGCAATGCTGGGGAGACGGAGCGGCCGGGCCCGTGCGTGTGTGGCAAACAGCACGGCTAGGAAAGTGCGCTCAGCCCGTCACTGTGGAAAGGGGGCGGGGGCGGGCACTGTGGGAACGGGCCTGGGGGTAGCGGCTGGCCGGCCCGCCCTGCAGTCTCAGGGCAGGATGCCGCTTCCAGACACTCCACAGCAAACCGGCTCCTCTCGGGGTGCTGAGATGCTCCCCACGGGGAGGGGTGTGTGTGTGTGTGTGTGTGTGAGTGTGAGTGTGAGTGTGTGTGTATGTGTGTGAGTATGTGTGAGTGTGTGTGTGTGTGTGTGTGTGTGTGTGTATGTGTAGGGCGTGTGTCTGGCCTTCCAGGGGGTTCAGTGCCAGCCTCCTGGCCCAGGCATGGGCACTGCCTGCCCCGCCCAGGCCTCAGCCTGCCGGGCACTTGCAGGTTCTGCTGGCCAGTGGCCTCCCCTTCCTGCTTCTCAGTCCAAATCAACCTACAGCCTCTGGGCCGGCCTGGCCCGGCATCGGCCCGCCTGGGTGCGGGGCGCTGGGTGCAGGCTGACCCCACTGGCTTCCCTCTGAGGAGGAACGACCTGTTCTCACCCGTGGCGCGTGGCCTGTGCTTCTTAGAAAAACCTCAACTGTTCTGATCTTCCTGCCCAGGCGGGCGGCGCTGGCTTCCAGCACACATTTGCTTCTGAATGAAGAAGTGAATATTCAAAGGAAATGAGCAAGGACATGAATATTTATCGAGTGTATTTCCAGAAGTTTCCTGGAAGCCTCAGTAGGGCTCTCAGCTGATTCTTAGGTGTGCCGGATGGAAGGGCATGTGCCCTGCACCTCCCCCCACCCCATCTGTGTGAATCACTGAGGGAGGGGCCCCAGATGGCACGTTCGGGGTCACACTGTGTGGGGGGCACGTTTTAAGAGGAGCCTTCCCATAACAGCCGACATCACTCCGCAGCTCCCAACAACCCCCCAGACTTCTTGCTGAATCCTTGGTAAAGCAGCTGCCTGGGAGATGTGCATGTGTGTCTGCGTGTGTGTCTGTGTGTGCCTGTGTCTGTGTGTCCATGTCTATGTGTGTGTATGTATGCATGCATGTCTGCCTATGTGTGTCTGTGTCTGCATGTGTTTACATGTGTCTGTGTCTGTGTGTCTGTGTGTGTATCTGTGTGTCTGTGTGTATGCATGTGTCTGCGCGTGCATGTGCATGTGTGTGTCTGCGTGTGTTTGTGTGTGTCTGCATGTGTGCATGTGTATGCATGTGTCTGCGTATGTGTCTGCATGTGTGTCTGTGTGTGTCTGCGTGTCTGCGTATGTGTCTGTGTATATACATGTGTTGTCTGTGTGTGTCTGCTCGTGTGTGTGCATATGTGTGTGTGCCTCCGTGTGTGCCTGTGTGTGCGTGTGTGTCTGTGTGTGTGTGGACGCTGTGACTGCGGCGTGGGGAGGGGGGTGTGAACACGCCCTGATTCTCTCTCTGCAAGCTCACCGGGCATGTGGGGCCCAGGACCCAGCTCTCTCCTGGCATCCTCCCCTTCTCTCCCTACTCCTGTTTAGCCCAGAACTGGACCAGGGATGTTCTGGCTAAATGGGGCCCGTTTCCACACCTGCTGTTGTTTGGGGGGAGGGGTCGTTGGGTCACACCCAGCGGTGCTCAGGGCTTACTCATGGCCCTGTGCTCGGGAATCACTTCTAGGCACTTGAGGGATCAAAGATCACTTTCTTGGACCATGTGGTCATCAGCCCCCTGGGGTCATGTGGTAAACCCTTGATCACTACTGCGGCTTGAAAAAAAAGATGCGCCTATGTACAGCTGATGGAAGACCAGGGCTGTTCTCTTGGGGTTTCTGTGTTCGCACTTGTGTGCACAGTGTAATGACAACATCTCTATGGATAATAATGTACAGCTGTGTGCCCAGTGCTTCCGCTGTGGGGATAGTGGCCCTGCATGATCCTGGTAATCCTGAAAGTAGTGCAGCCATTTGAGAAAGAACCCGGGCTGGGGTTGGGGGTCAGAGGGAGAATGCACCTGTCAGGTCCTGGAGTCCATTCTGGGCATGGAGGGAGCGAAGGAAAAGGAAGGAAGGAACCGAGGGAGGGAGGGAGGGAGGGAGAGAGGCAGGGAGGGAGAGAAGGAGGGAGGGGGAGAGGGAGGGAGGGAGAAGAGAAGGAAAGAAGGAAGGGAGGAAGGAAGGAAGGAAGGAAGGAAGGAAGGAAGGAAGGAAGGAAGGAAGGAAGGAAGGAAGGAAGGAAGGAAGGAAGGAAGGAGGGAAGGAAGGAGGGAAGGAAGGAGGGAAGGAAGGAGGGAAAGGAGGTAGGAAGGAACTGGGGGAGGGAGGTATGTATTTGCACGTGCAGCTATGTTATTGGGAAGAAAAGCGCAATCCCCCAGCCCAGAGACGCTTGAGCCAAGCCCACCGAAACCTCCCCCCACCTAACAGCACCTCCCGCCTCTGTGCACTGGCTGGCCAGGATGGAATTTTCTGGATAGCGCCTATGATATCATATCACCCCCTCCCCAAAGATGAGATAATCAGCCCCAGACCTCTTCCCTCCCCCAGGGGCACATTACCTAAGCCTGAAACTATTCCCGCTCCCCTCCTCTTGCCCCCTCCCTGCCGAGCACCCCGCATTCCATACCCCGCCAGACCGCTCCTTGAGGGTCCCTCTGCCTGCCAAACGCGCTCCCAGCAGATCCTCCACGGAGACACGCAGACGCTGAACACGAACCCATTTGGATGTTTGCTCTGTAACAACCCAGATGACGTGAAAACACACTCTTGCATCCCACACAGATGTCACGCACGTGCACGCTCTCACACGAAGATGCTGAGTGGTTTCTGGGAAAATCCCTAAGAACATGCTATGTACCCCGGAATCTTGGCAGCAGATATGGAATTGGGGGGTCTGATGCCTACCGGTCACTTTCCACATTTCCCTCATCCTCTGGGTTCTGGCCGACCAACGTGCATGCCTTGTGGATTGGCAAACAAGCCGTGGATGAGACAGCTGCTTTCCCCAGAGTCGATATCTGAGTTCTAAAGGACTCTAGTTATTAATTTCCCGTTGTTGTGTTTTTATTTTTGTCTCTGGAAGGTCTGGGGTTCCTAACTGGCCCCGGGAGAATGAATGCCACAGGAACAGGTTGATCAAACGGTCTGCACGCCCACTGCTTTGCTAGCCGCCTGGCTCTTGGGGTGAGAGCTAAGGAACATAGGCCTGGCTTTGGGGGACCCCCGCTCTACACAGCCTAGCTCCGTAAACTCTTCTCCCTGGAGACAGGTTGGTGGCCACCGCACGCCCAGGCGCAGGGTGGAGTCGCCGGGAACAAATCCTTCGTTTATTCTCGATGCAGTGTCCACGCCAGCCAGCTCTGAATCTGAGTGATTCATAGGGACTCTGCCTCTGGTGCTCACCGGCCCCTGCCTTCCCTGTCTGGATTCCAGCCTTCTGGTGGTGCCAAAAGCGGCTGGAGGCTGGAGAGCTTTCCATGTTTTGTGCCACTTGTGGGGTCCCGGGGGAGCACTTTCCCTTCCCCAGCTCCTCTGCCTGCTGGCACGTCCTCCTCCTCTTTGTTTTTTCCAGGTTTGGGCCACGCCCTGCTGCGCTCAGGGCTTCCTCCTGGCTCTGGGGACAGGATCCCCCCTGGCAGTGCCTGGGGGGTATCCTCTGTGGTCCCGGGCATCAAAGCCGAGGTGGCTGTGCAAAGCCAAGTGCCTTCCCAGCTGAGCCATCCCTCTGGCCCTGCAGTGGCTCTAGGGGCATTTAGAAAGAAACCCATTTAGGGGGGCTCGTCATTCGAGTCACGAGGACTTTAGAAGGCCGCTCAAGGCCAGGTCTACTCGCTGCTTTAAGGAGCGCGCTCATTTAAGAAACTGAGTCACAGAGAGCCAGGGGCACACGAGCCCTGCAGGCTGTCTCGGTCAGTGCCCCGAGCATGTCCCCAGTCCACGGGCACTCGGCATCCCAAGCTCGTCTCCGAGGCTCAGGTCTGACTCTAGGCGCGGAACCCGCCTCCTTTGCAGCACCTCGGGACTAATCCCTTCCCGGGAACACGATGTTCCGCACACAGGTGATCCCGGAACCCGAAAGCCAGTCCCTGCTTCCTTCTGAGCCCTAGATCTTTGACTTCCTGTCTCCTGACAATTCATCATGGGCTTCAAACCGAGGGTTAGGGAACCAGCTTAGGAAGCTTTTATTAGACAAACACATGGTCGGTTGGTGACAATGGTACAGAACAGACGCTCTCTAAGGTCACCTAGAAACTAAATGGGAGGTAGAGTCAGATCTGGGCTAGAGAGCACGGGGGGGGGGGGGGGGGGCCCCCGCGGGGGCTAGGCATTTGTCTTGCATGTGGCAGACCCCATTTCAATTCCCACCTAGGAACCCTCAACCTTGCAGGGAGTGATCCCTGAGTACAGAACCAGGAGTTTCCTTGAGCATCGCCAAGGGTGCCCCTCCCCCACCCCCACAAAAACAAAACAAAACAAAACAAACTAGTAACATCTGCCTGGCTAGGTAATAATCAGAGACCCAGGGAGTGGGTAACTGTTACTAATACAGCAAATGTAAAGTTGTCTCCCCTTAAACAATTGTGGTTTCTACCCGTGCTGCATCTCGGCTTTTGAATGCTCGGGTTCCCCAGTCTTGTAAGGAAGGGGTCTCCCACTGGGCAGGGGGCTCCTGGTCAGTACCCAGCAGGTCCTTCAGAGCTGCGTCTCCGCACTGGCCGTCCGTCCGTCTAATTCTGGTTCTACCACTTTCCGGTGCCCGGAGCAGGCGGGTTGCAAGTTTCCGTTTATTCTCCCCGTGAAATGCGCTAAAGAGAGCAGCCAGGCGTAGGATTATGAGGCTTAGGAGCCGGGTCCGCGGAGAGCGCGAGGCACGCAAGCGGGCGCCGCGGTCACTCCTGGTCATTTCCTCGGCGCGTGCGGGCGCTGGGACCCGGCGGGCCGGCTGGAGGCCCCTGACTCCGCAGCCGCGGGCGCCGCGCGGGCCCGGCGGGAAGTTCTCGCTCCGTCCCTGCAACTTTCTGCAGCGTCCAACGGGACGGCCCGTCCCCGCCCGGCGCACCCTACCCGGGAGCTGGCTCCGTGCAGCCCGGCGGGCTCCCGGGCACGCCCCGGTTACACAAAGGGGCCCCCAGGGGGCTCCCGGGCCGAGGCGGATCGAACCTCATCCCCGGGCCCCGCGAGGGAAGGGGCCGGCGGGCAAGGCGCGGGCGGAGGCAGGAACGACCGCGTCCAGGGCCGCGCGGCACCGGAAGCCACGCTCGGGGCGCCGCAGGGCGGCCCGCAGCCCCGACCCGGAGGACGCGCGCGAGCCGGAGACTCCGGGGCGGGATCCCCCGGGGGCGCCGCACCCCGCGCGCGCCGGCCCCGCCCCCGGAGGCCCGTCTCCCCTTGGCAACGCTCGGCCCCGCCCCCTGCGCGCTCGCAGGCCCCGCCCCCCGCCCGTCCGCAACTCCCTACTGGGCGGCCCTGCGGAGACCCCGCCCCCCGTTCTTCTAAACCCCGCCCCCACCCTCTCTTCTCCGCTTCGGCCTCGCCCCTTGCCTCTGAGAGGCCACGGATAGGTCCCGGGCCCGGGCAGGCCCCGCCCCTTCCGCCCCGCCTCTCGCCGCCGCTCGGTCCCGCCCCCTCCCCGTCCCGCTTTTTCCCCCTCGTCTCCGCCCCCGCGCCCCGCCCGCGGCCCCAGACCCCCGCGGCCCGGCCGCCAGCGCCCTCCCGCCGCCCCCCGCGCGCCCCCGCCCGTGGCCGGGACCCGCCCCGCCGCCCCGCCCCGCCCCCGCGCGGGGACCACCCTCCGCCCGCCGCCCGCCGAGGCGGGGGCCGCGCGCTGCTCCGGGCGCCGCCGCTCCGGGCCCCTGTGCGCGCCGCTGCCGCGGGACCGCGGGGCGATGCCGGCCAGGTAAGGGGCGCTCGGGGGGCGGGGGCCGCGGGGCCGGCCAGGTAAGGGGGCGCTCGGAGGCCGGGGGCGCCGGCCGTTGTCTACCAGATAAGGGGGCGATCGGGGAGTCGGGGGGCGCGGTGCCGGGCAGTTACGGGGGCGCGGGGCCGGCCAGGTACGGGGGTGCGGGGCGCGGGGCCGGCCACGTTAATGGGGCGCGGGGCTCGGTGCAGACCAGATGAGGTGGAGTTGGGGGGCTCCGGGGCGCGGCGCCGGCTAGGTGACGCGGAGTTGGGGGGCTCCGGGGCGATGCCGGCCGGGGAAGGCGAGTTGGGGGGCTCCGGGGCGCGGTCCCGGCCAGGTAAGGGGGCGCGGGGCGCGGTGCCGCCCGGGAGAGGCGGAGTTGGGGGGCTCCGGGCGGCGCCGGCCGGCAGAGGCGGCGCGGGGGGCTCCGGGGCGATGCCGGCCGGGGGAGGCGGAGTTGGGGGGCTCCGGGGCTGGGCGGGCGCCTCCTGCCCGGGCCCCGCGGGGCTCCCTCGGCCGCCGGCTCCGGCTGCGGGCAGCGCGCCCGTCGCTCGCGGCTGCTTAAACTTGTTGGTGACGGTGCATATTTCAACTTCTTGGGAGATCCTGCCTTTGTTCCGCGCGTCGGTGGGTCCTGTTTCCCCGAGAGCCCGGCTGGTGGCGGCGCGGCGCGGGGGGCTCCCGCGGGGGGTCCCGGGCCGGCCCGCGGGGCGCACCCGGGGCTGCGGGGCCTCCGGCGCGGGGCGCGCGGCGCGGCGCGAGCTCCGCCGTGTGCAAGTTGGTGCAGCGGGCAGGCGCCGGGTCGGGGACTAAGTTCGCCCAACTTTTGTCCTGACCACCCCCCAGCAGCGTGTGCAGCGGGCAAAAAGGTGGGAACAAAGAAACAGCCTGAGGCAGGCCCCAGCCAGCCCTGACCCCTGGGCCCCCCGCCCGCCTCGGGTGTTTACATTTTTGGGGCCACAGCTGGCCCGGTTCACCTCTAAGGTACAGCCAGAGCCAGCCCAGCCGCCCGCCCCGACCCCAGCGCCCTCCTGCACGCCTGTGAGCGACTTGCTCACTCGGGGACCCCGCCGTGACTCCCCTCCCCAGGGGGCGGCCCTGGGCCTGGCCCCTGCCTTGTGGTTTGGGGATCTTGGCCTCGTAAAAGCCAAGGTAATGGTTCCCAGTGCCGGGTCTGCATCCTCGGCTGCTGTAAAAATTAATGGGTGGTTTGCAGCGCGTTTGGGCTCCCCGTGCGGGCAGCGGCTGTACTTTAGGGGCTCCCCTGCTTTCTGCTCTCCACGTGGCTGCCCGCGGCGCCTCCTGACCAGGAAACAGGCTCCAGGAATGCTCTGTCCTTGCTTGTTGGCCTTTTTCCTTCTCCCCTTTCTCTGGTATGGGGGACTCGCACCCAGGGCCATGCCAGGGGCCAAGTGCTCTGGGGCGGAGTCCCCACGTGCAGACTTGGGGAAGTCTGCAGGACCCCCAAGGCCTCCCTGATCCCCAGCTCTGTGCCCCCCGACCCAGCCCAGGCCCTGTGGGTTTGGGGGTGCCTGCACTGACCCCCTGTGTGCACTGAGGTGGGCTCAGTCCCGGTAGCCGGCCTGCTGGCCGCCCGGCCCGGGGTGTCAGGGTGGCTGTCCTTCCTTCTGGGACAGCGACTGGGAGGAGTGCCAGGGCCTGAAGCCCACTCCCTCCGCCCCCCCTCCAAGTCCCCAGGCCAGCTGCGCGCTCAGGACCCCCACCAGGGGGCAGCCCCCCCTCCCCGTGCTCCTGGCTCCCTCTGTCCCTGGGTAGCCGTCCGCTTGGCCCTGCCTCCCACCCGCACTTTGATCTGCCCGGTCCTGGCAGCCGATCACAGCCTGAGCTGGGGGGGTGGGGGGGAGATGCGGAAGGACCCCCAACGTCAGCCGGACGGCGTTTGGGAGCTGAGGCCGGACCCGGTGGGCTCTGCCCTTTCCTGGCGAGGGGCCGAGGGGGCGGCGGGGGCTTCCCTCCCGCTCTCCAGCCCCCGGCCTGCTGCAGTTGGCCAAGACTTTGTTCTCATTCAGAAGCCGTTTCTGGTCTGGTGCCGAGATGGGCCGAGCCTGAATGCTGACCGGCCTTCGCACCTCAGGGCGGCCGCCCGCCGTGAACCCCCCCTGCCCCTTCAGTCTGGGCGCACAGGACCCCCCTTTCTGAGGAGGGGGCTTGTGACCCCACAGAGTGTCGGCGGGAGGAACGGGGGACCCGCCTGACTCCCCTCCCTGGTGTGGGTCCAGCCTGGGGCTGCGGCTGCCACGTGCCCTCCTTGTGCCCTCCTGGCTGCTCCCAACCCCGCCTGAGCTGTGCCAAGTTGGAGAGTTTTCCTGAGGGTAGGAGTCTGGGTCTGCAGGGGGAGGCCGGGCTGGGGGGGGGGGGCGCAGGTTGCCTGGCCCCCAGGCTTTGGCAGGCTCAGGGAGCAGTTCCCGGGCCTGGAGCCTTCCCAGAGAGCCGCTGGCCAGCAGGGCCACCACGGGCATCTCCCCCTTCCCGCCGTGCCTCTGAGGGTCCCCATAGTGGCCCGCCACCAGCCACATTCTCAGGGTCTTGGCTGCTCCCAGCCGCCCCAGAGGGTTTGTGCCCGGGGAGGGGTTTTGTCCAGGAGGGGGGTCTCTCCAGGGGAGGGGTCTCTGCCCCGAGGGGTCTGTGCCGGGTGTGGGTGCAGGGGTGCTCTCCAGGGGAGGGGCCTGTGCAGGGGGGGTTTGCTCTCCAGGGGAGGGGCTGTGCCGGGGGGGGGGGGGGGGGTTGTGCCCAGCAGGGGTCTCCCAGGGGAGGGGTCAGTGCCCAGCTGTGGGAGCCCAGCAGGAAGGCGTCCCTCCCCCAGTCAGGGAGTGTGGGGGTGTCGGAGGAGTTTCAGTTGAGGGTGAAGCTAGTCCAGGGGTCACAGGCAGGGATCTGTGCGGGGAGGGGGCCCGTGATCTCTCCCTGCACACGAACCCGCAAATCTCCGGAGCCCTGGGGGCGTGGGACCCTGTGTGGTGCTGGGCGTCGAACCCTCAGGTGCCTTCCCCTCTGCCCTGTGGCCACGGGTTCAGGTGACTCCTCCCTCGTGGCCTCCAGCAAATGCTCGAGCTGGGGTATGCGGGGGCTCAAGTTTGGAGACAGCCCCTGACCCCACCGGGCCTCTGGGAGCATTGGGGCAGGATGGATGCGGGGTTGCGGTCTCTGGTCCCTTGCACGAACAGAACAGCTGCCCCGTGAGGCCCGGGGCCTCCCCCTGCCTGCAGGGAAAGCTTCTTTTCTTTTCATTGGGGGGGAGGCGGGGGGAGAGCTGAGACCGGGAGGTGGGGGGCGTGGGGGGGGCTTGTGCTAAGTGCGAGGGACAGCGCCAGCTGGTGAGGTCCTGAGCACAGAGCCAGGAGGGAGTGAGTCCCGAGCACTGCAGGTGTGGCCCCCAAACTGGGGGCCGGGAGCAGAAGAAGAGAAGCTGTCGCTGGTGAGGTCAGCGGAGGCGCGAGCGGCCCTCGCTAATGAGCTCACTCTTATCTGCCGGCTTATCTCCGGGGCTGCAGCCTGCTGGGCCGCCCCGGCAGGAAACGTCCCATAAAGGGACTGAGCCTCCAGGTCCCTCCTCGCCCCGCCCCCCCTTGGAATGTGGAAGCGGGATGCCGAGCTCTCTCCCTCTCCTGGTGTCCGGCTCCGGGTTCCTGGGTGGCCTGTCCACCCACTCGCCGAGGAAAACCAGAAGTTCCGATGGCCAGTGGCCGTCACTGCCCTCGACCCGCTCCCCGTCCTTCCGCACCCAGGGGCAGTGCCAGGTGTCCGCTGTTTGACTTTCCCCGCTACCTTGGTTTTCTTTTCTTTTCTTTCCCGTTTGGGTGTGGGGTGGGTGCCAGCGGCCTGACCCTGCGGCCCCTGTCCCCCCCCCCCGTCCCCCCTCCCCCCCAGCCCAGAGCCGGCTCCACCCTCACAGCTGCTTTCAGAATCCTCTTTACATCTTCAGCACCCCAGAGCTTTGAGTCAAAGACAGTTAAAACCGGGTGCCTTGCCCACCTCAAGCCAGATCCTCAGGGGTGTATGAGAAGGGAGTTGCTGGGTGTGTGTGTGTGTGTGTGTGTGTGTGTGTGTGTGTGTGTGTGTGTGTGTACATGCTGGGGAGGTGTTGGGCTGGATCCTTGCTCTGGGGGAAAGTACACGCGCGCGTGCGCGTGTGTGTGTGCGTGTGTGTGTGCGTGTGTGTGTGTGTGTTTGTGTAGGCAGGTGTCTGGGGCTGGGGGAAAGTGTGCGCGCGTGTGTGTGTGTGTGTGTGTGTGTGTGTAGATGTCTGGGGCAGGAGAGAACAGGGTAGGGGGATGGGATCCAGGCCTCTGCCACCCCGAGGGCTGTGTCCATCATTCCCCAAATGGCCCTTTTGCTCTCCCGGCCTAGGTGGCCGCTGGGTGGTGGCTGATCCGGGCTGTCAGAGCAGAGGGCCGGGCGGGGCGGGGCGGCCTCCCGGGACCACCCAGCTGAGAGCAGTGAAGGTCCCGGGGTCTCGGGCTAGTCCTGTCCCCTGCTTGTAATGGGCTTTGACTTTGTGAAACGGTGGGGGGCTCTTTCCGGTGGCGGGTCCGGGGGTCTCCAGCAGCACCCAGGCCAGCTGGGCGCAGGGGCCTGGGGGTGCAGCGGAAGGGGCCCCATGTCGATGACCCGGGGTCGAGCAAGGGCCCTGTGAGTGCGGCGGCGGGGACATTCCTAGAGGCAGAGTAGAGGGAGCACTCGGAGGGCCTGGCAGAGGAAGGGCCGAGCACTGGGGGCCACCAAGGAGGAGCCCGGGGTGGTCGGATGGGTCGGGCAGGGGGACCCGGGGCGAGGGAAGCAGGTGGGGGGGGGGACAGGGAGCAGGTGGCCCAGAGGCGCGGGGGCCTGGGGCGTTGGCCCACCCGCGGCAGCCCGCTCCCCCTGCGTGTCCAGGAGGGGTGCCGGGTGGGCTCGGGAGAGCGCGGCGACTTCCTGGGTGTGACCATGGCCGTGCAGGCCAGGCGTGGTGCCCACGCACGCCCCTCAGTGACGCCTGTCCGTCCCTGGCACACGTACCTTGCGAGCTGGAGAAGTTCAAGTTTCAGGTCTTGTGGCTTCTTTGAAAAAATCAGGACCAGCCCCGGTGTGGCCGGGGTGACTCCCGGCCCTGTGCTCAGAGGCTGCGCGGTGTCCCGGGCTGGAGGAGGGTCCACGGCCTCCTGCCCGGAGTGTGCGCGGCCCACCGAGATCTCCCAGCCCAGCGTTGGCATCTGGGCGCCGGCGCCTCAGCGTGGTGCTGTGAGGGGACACGCGGGAGCCTCACGCGGAACCTCTCGGGTCACTCGGAAGGCTCTCGGGTTGGGGGGCCACACCCGGTGGTGCTCCTGCCTCTGCACCCCAGGGTCGCTCCAGGTGATGTTGGAAGACACCGGGGGGCACCGGGGACAGGACCAGCGTCTGCAGCGTGCAAGGCCCGCCCGAGCTTTACCCACTGTGCTTTCTCTCCGGCCCCCGCGTCCTTTTCCATTTTCCCCGAGTGCGGTGCTCTCTTTCCAGTCCCGTGTGTACCGTGGAACTTCTGAAGTGCCGCCAAAATTGTGGGCGTGGTCTGTGGCCACCTGGGCACCTGTGTCTCGAGGACCGGCCCTGAGGAGGTTGTGCAGACAGGCCCCGGCCTCAGTGCCTCGGACCCTGGCCTCACCTTTCCGGGCACTGAAGGGCACGTGTAGAGCCTGCGGTTGTCCCAAACTGGGGAGTCCTGGGCCGCTGCTGGCGGGGGGTCTGTGCCTCAAGCCGCCCTCCCTGGCTCCTTCGGGCTCCGGGCCTGTGCCCGTGGCTGCCCCAGGAGCAGCTTTCTGGGACTCGACCGTGCCCCTCAGAGGGGCTGACATCGGGCGGCCCCACCTGGACCCCTGAGCACGCTGGGGCATCTGGGGTGTTGCTGCACGGAGCAGCGGGGTGGCGGGGGTCTCCGCCCTGAGGGCCGGGAGGGGGTGGGGAGGGCTCAGGCCAGGCCCAGCCCTGAGGAGAAGCCGCTCCTGGCTGGGTGCTCCCAGCAGCAGTGCTGGGACTCGAACCCTGGGCCTCGCTCAGGCCAGACAGGGGCCCACTGGCTCTGGGCCGAGTTCCCGGGGTCCCTGCGCCCGGTGCCCAGTCTTCAGGTTGCCCTGATGCCCTGGTGGAGCCCGGGAAGGCGGGGGTGGGAGGGGCCCGGCCAGGTCTGCTGATCCCGGGGGACAGTCCCGGGGCCCCTGCAGGTGTCCAGGTGCCCGAGGAGGGACGGGCCCCGCGCAGCCCTGGGGGGGCGCCCACCACTGAGTGGGCCAGCAGCCGGGGGCTCCCGGGGCCGGGCGGACAGTGTGCGGGCGAGCCCAGGGGCCCGGCACCCTCGGGCGTCCTGCCCACGGCAGGAGGCCGCGGGTCCTGCACTGCAACCCGAGCCGGGATCTCGGGCGCAGAAGTCCTGGGAAGGGGCTTCCAGAACATTCCCCCGGAAAGCCAGCTCGTGTGGAGCGAAATCCCTTTTCTGTGCAGGAAGGAAGGGGGTGCGGGGTGGGAGGCGGCAGGGGAGACCCCCCCCCAGCCAGGGGGTCCCAGAGCGACCTTCTGGGTCACTGAGCGACCTCGCCGTCCTTGGAGGTGTCCAGCCGTCCGGGCCAGGGGGGCTCCTGGGGGTTGCGGGCTTGGTTGGATTTCCGTGTGACCTGCACCGACCCCACTAATCCCACTGCTTGGGGGGGGGAGGGGAGGCGTCTGGAGAGGCACCTGGCAGGGACGCCCAGCTGTCCGCCCTGGTTCAAGGTCGAAGGGACCGAGAGGCCTGAGCGGCGCCGCCCACACCGCCTCACCTGGAGGTGTCCGGCGCCCTGCTGGCCCCAGGGAGCCCGGCCCGGCACTGCAGGCAGGCCTGGGCGTGGGGCCCGTGCCAGCAGCTGCCCGAGTTGGTCTGTTGCCTGCCCGTGGCGCGGTGTGGAGGGCACTGGGGGCGGGGGCGGGGCGGGGCACGGGGTGTCGGTGGTTTGCCGTGGGGATGAATCCCCAGCGTGGGGTGGTCACCTGCTGCCCCCCTCCCCACCGTCCTTCACCTGAACTCAGCAAAGGGCATTTCAGTGTCCAGAGGGAGGGGAGGGGAGGGGAGGGAAGTGGGGGCAGTGTGCATTTGCTGGTGCCCACGTGAAGCCCCAGCACCGGGGTCCGCGAGGCTCCAGCCGCTGCCCCACCGGGACTCGGGGGCCACTGAGCGGCTGTACCCCCGGGGTGCGCGGGGCACGCTGGCCGGGTGGTGCGTGTCCTGCAGCGCTGCTGATTCCCGCTCTCCTGACCTCCCGCTTGGTGCAAGCTCAGCGCCCGGCTGTGCTCCCAGCTGTGCCAGAGTGCTCGGGTGTGCCAGAGTGCTCCAGGTGTGCCAGAGTGCTCCGGGTGTGTTGTGAGTGCTCCAGGAGTGCTGGGAGTGCTCCAGGTGTGCCCATGTGCTCCAGGAGTCCTGGGAGTACTCCAGGTGTGCCCAAGTGCTCCAGGTGTGTTGTGAGTGCTCCAGCTGTGCCGCCTGCCCTGGGGCTGTGTGGGCCCCTCCTGCCGGCTCCCAGCTGGGCAGCCCAGGGTTCCGGCAGGGCACGAGTCCCAGGGTGCTCGCAGCACCTCCTCCTGGGCCCGCTTTCTCTGCTCCATTTCCTGTGCGCCCCCGGGCCTCCCTGGGGTGCCTCCTGCGCCCCAGCCCTCCCCGAGACAGTCCCCGTGTCCCATGGCGGCTCCGTGCCGGGCGGGGTGCACTCTGCCTTTGCGAGGCCCGCCCCTCCCGCCTCCTCGCGCCTGCCCTGGGCCTTCCTGGGGATGTGCTGCCCGTAGCCCCCTTTCTCCCTGCCCCGGTTCCGGCACCTTTGGCACCTGGCAGTGGCCTGGCCTCATCCTGGCTTCCCGGTGTGGCTTCCCGGTGTCGCTCACATCAGAATCACACGTGAGAGCCGGAGGGAGAGCACCGTGGGGAGAGCACTGGCCTCGCATGTGCCCCGCGAGGAGGGAGCCCTGAGCACTGCCAGGAACGGCCACCTGCCCAAAACAACAAAAACTCAGTGAAAACAAGACTCCCATGTGGGGCCACACCTCCCCCTCCCACGAAATAAAGCGCTGGGGGTGGCCGGGCACGGCGAGTGTCTGCGCTTGCTCCAGCCCCCCCATCCTCGCCCGGTGCTCAGGGTCGCAGGGTCGCGGCTCCGGCCTGCCCCTCCCCGGGACTCTCCTCTCCCTGGGCGGCTCCTCCCTCCCGACAGCTCACCTGAGGCTGAGAGAAAGTGCTTTTGTTGGGCCCAGCTGGCTGGGCTGGCCGAGGAGCCAAACAGGATGTGGGCTGGGCCCCTCCCCGCAGCCCGGGGCCCCGCGTGTCGCCCAGAGGGACAGAGCCCCCAGCCCCCAGTGCCCGTGACCTCATAGTCCTCCAGCACCCGAGGCCTCAGGCCCCTGCCCCCCTGCCCCCTGGCCCACAGCCCCCGCCCTGTTGGTCACCAGGGCACATCTGAGCACCCGAGTCCGTCTATCCGTCCGTCCGTCCGGGAGGAGCCCCCGGCTGGGCTGAGACACAGACCGGGCTCCGCCTGCCTGGGAGCTGGTGTTTGTCTGCTGGGGGAGGCCCGTGGCCCCCGGGGGACAAGCCCGAGCTCCTAACCCCTGCCTGGGCTCGGGTGATGAGCGGCTTTGGGGACAGCCCGCTCTCGTCCCTGCCGAGGAATAGAAGGGCCCCACTGGCCTTCCTGGGGCCCGTCCCTCTCGCCGTGTGTTTGGCCCAGCAGACGCGGCCTTGCACTCGGGGGACCCCACGCCTGCGTGTCCTCTGGCTGCTGGGGCGCCCGCGAGTCTCGGGTCCCGAGACCCTGAACCGGTCACTGCCCCGGCAGACCCCGTCTCTGTGGAAATGGGGCCGTGCACGTGCCCCGTGCATGACCCCCAGCCCCCCGGGACCCTGTGCCAACCCCCCCACGTGGCCGCCTGCTCCCAGGCCTCCCGAGGGCAGCGCCCAGCCAGGCCTGCTTCCCTGGCATCGGGGCTTTCGAGGCAGCCCGGGATGAATGTGGGGGGAGGGGCCCTCAGTCCCCGCGGTGCCACCCGAGGTGCCACCCGGCATAGTAGCACACGCCCCCCGCCTGCCGGTGGCTCCCGTCTGCTTTCCCGCGGGTGGGGCCGGGGTAGCCGGGGGCCGGCGAGGGGCCCCGCCTGCAGGCAGCTCTATCTGGGTCAGCCTGCTGTCCTCGCGTCTGGCCGGGCACTGTCCGAGGAGGTCCGGGCTCCCGCGGCCCCTCTCAGCCCGGAGGGTCAGTTCCTGGGGGAGGGGTGTGTGCGTACAGCCTGGCCGTGCCACGCCCGCTCCGTCCCCGATTCCCCGGCAGTCGGGGGCTCTCCTGGGGGCCTGGCGGGGGCAGCGGTCACTGCTGCCCTTTCCTGCCGTCCACCCCCGCCTCCTGCTGGCCTTCGCACGGGAGCCCCTGATTGTGGCCGCTGCCCATTTTCCGGCTGGTCAAATTATAGGCGTACTTGGGATTTCTTTGAAAAAAAAAAAAAGAAATTGGGCTGGTGTGGTAGGGGCAGAGGCGGGAGGATCGTACAGGGCCTGAGCCCCGGGTTCGAGTCCCCCAGCACGGCCAGGGCCGTGACCCTGAGAAGCGTGTGCATAGTCTGGGAGCGCCACCGGGTATGGCCCAGGTGCCAGGGGAAAGCGAATAAATAAATGCCCATTCCTGGCCCAGCGCTGGGCCGGGCGTGTTCTGGGCCCGCCTGAGCCGTCCCGGGGTGGGGGTCCCTGCCACGAGCCCCCCTTTCCTGTTGGTCTCAGCACAGTTCGGAGAACGGGGCGGGTGCTCTGGGAGGGTCCCACCGCCCTGTCCCCCGCCCCCGCTGACCGCGTGGAAGGAACCCGGGTCCGGGTCGGGCGGGCCGGCCGGCGCATTCCTGGAGAGAGTTAAAATTAGACCTCGGCCGGTTTCCTGCCATTCAGCGGAGCCGGGCTCGTGTTTGTTTGCACAAGGATTCTTCTGGAACTCTGGGGCTCGGACGTGGGGTCTGGCCGCCAGGGGGCCCACCTGTGTCCATGCCAGCCTTGTCCCAGCCTTGTCCGGGCGCGCCAGCCCCCGGGAGGGCACGTGGGCATGCGTGAGGGACGCAGACAGACCCTGCTCTGTCCCCCTGGGGGCCCCTGGCCCCGCCTGGCTCGTGTTCCCCCCACCCCGCCCCCGTGCCCGAGGCTGGGACTTCCCGACGCAGGTGCAGCTGTGGCCAGAGGTCACTCACCTCTCGGCCAGGGCTGTGAGTGGCCCTGGGGTGTCGGGTGGGCCTGGCCCCTGGTCTGGCCCCTGCCTGGGGGTACATGTGGCCACACCTGGGGGCCACTGCCTGGGTGACCCCTTGGCCCCAGGGTCAGGGGCCGAGCTGGAAGCGAGTCCTCTGCGCGTTCCCGCCCCCTCCGAGCCCCGGGGTGACCTCACTGTCCCAAGGCCTCCCTTCCGTGGGGGCGGGGGTCCCCAGCCTCCGAGCTTTGGGGCGGGACTGAAGGAGGCCGGAGGAGGGGGGAGCACAGTGAGCTGGGGGCGCATTCTGAGTGGGGCACAGCCCCCGTGGGGACCCCTGAGGGGAGGCAGCAAGGTGCTGGCCCTCCTGCTCCCTGCCTGGACAGCGGGTTTCCGGGGCTCCTCAGAGACGCGCCCAGCCCCCCAGAACAGCCGGGAGCCCCCTGGGAACCTGCTCCGTCTCCTCCGGGCCGGCTGCTCAGGGGCGGGTGCTGAGGGCGGTGCTGGCAGGGGCCCCCAGGGGCCTCCAGGGAGGCCCTGTGGCTGTGAGCTGTGGCCGGCTACATCCGCCGTCACTGTCCCCTACAGAGCCCGACGGCAGAGGAGGGAGGGCCGCCAGCGGGGGCGGAGCAGGGCCCGGATCCTGGGGGTCTCAGGGGCCACAGTGGGAGCCTCCGCCGGCCCCAGGAGCTCCCGGACAGGCCCCAGGTTGGCAGCAGTTCTGAATGCACAGTGGGGGGGTGTCGGCATATGCCCTGGGGCATGGGGGTTGTCAGCACAGGCCCTGGGGTATGGCGGGGGCGGGGGGGGGGGGGTCAGCACAGGCCCTGGGGCATGGGGGGTGGGGGGGTGTCAGCACAGGCCCTGGGGCATGGGGGGTGGGGGGGGTGTCAGCACAGGCCCTGGGGCATGGGGGGTGGGGGGGTGTCAGCACAGGCCCTGGGACATGGGGGGTTGGGGGGTGTCAGCACAGGCCCTGGGGCATGGGGCATGGGGGGGTGTCAGCACAGGCCCTGGGAGCGGGCGCCTGGCCCTGGCACCGCGGGTCCGGGCTGCAGACAGTGGCAGCTCGCGCCCGCCTGGCCGGGCGCCAGGAGATGGTCTATTTTTAAGGAGCAAATGCCATGGCCGTCGGGGGGCCCTTTGCCGGGCCTGGATTTAGCAGAGGCTGAACGTGTCTGGTGAGTGGAACCGAGTCGCTTCCAGGCCTTGCTCCAGGGCTCGCTCCCCCGGCGGCCCCCCACGCCTTCCCGCACGCAGCCTTCAGCTCAGTGGGCCCCACCTGAGGCCACGGCGCAGTCTGGGCAGGGGGTGGGCCCAGAGCAGGAGCGGGGGTGGGGGTGCAGCGGAATGGTGAGCCGCAGCTATGTGTGCGCACCTGTGTGTGTACACGTGTGCTCACGGTCTCTGTGATGAGGATGTCCGTACATGTCTGTGTACACGCATGCTCATGGTCACTGTGGTGGGGATGTGTGTGCATGCCTGTGTGTACACGTGTGCTCATGGTCTCTGATGAGGACATGTGTGTGTGCCTGTGTGTATTCACGTGTGCTCATGGTCACTGGTGGGACGTATGTGCACGCCTGTGTGATGAGGGCATGTACATCCCTGTGTGTACACGTGTGCTCATGGTCACTGTGTGCATGCACATATTCTCCTGGTCACTGTGCCAGGAGATGTGTGTGATGTGTGCCTGTGTGTTGGTGTGTGTACATCTGTGTGAACAGGCCTGTTCACATTACCTATGTGCATGCATACATCTGTGTGTACATGTATGTACCTGTGTCTTCATGTGTGCATGTGTGTGTGAGTGCCGGGGCTGTCACCCCAGGGTGTCCCCATGGGAGGAGCAGGGCCTGGCTGAGGAATTGGGGTCCTATGGGGGGCTGCTGACTGGTGTGAGGGGACTTGCTGCGGCGCCCTTGCAGCCCCCGTCCTGACTGCACGCAGAGGTGAGGGCAGGGCCGCCCAATCTCGAGGCCTGGGGCCCGGGGAGGGGGCGGGGGCTGGCGCCGCTGCTGGGCCTGGTGCCCTGCGGGCATCCGTGCTGCCCACCACCACGGCGCCCAGGGGGGCCCCTTGGGGCTCTTTGCTCCGTGCTGCGTGTGTCTGGGGCCTGGAGGACACCGGCCGTCATGCACCCGCACGTCGTGCTGACCGTGGCGGGGCTGGGGTGGCGTGATCCCAGGGTGGCCGTGATCCGGGGACAGCTGTGATCGCAGGGTGGGGACCACGGTCTGGAGGGACTGTGATCTCAGTGGCCGTGATCACCAGGGCGGCTGTGTGTGGTCTCAGGACCGGCGAGGGTCTGTGGAACTGCTGGTGGTGAGTCTCAGCGCGGCCCCCTGCGGGCTGAGCTCGGGGGTCAGAAGCTCTGGCCCACCTTCCTCCTGCTTCCAGTGTCCAGGGGCTGCAGGCCACTGGGCTTCCCGGGCGGTTCCTCCCCCCCGAGGGCCCTCCCAGTGTCGGCGGGATGACGCCAGGCCCCGGCAGGCCTCCAGGCGAGCTCACCCCGGGGGAGACCAGCGCCCACCGTGGGGCGCCCCCATTCCTGTGCAGTCCAGTGTGGCGCCTGGCTGGCCGGCCCAGCCCGGGGACGGGCGTGAGGACCCTGTCCTGGGTGAAGGTCCTTGCTGGCACCATGGCTCCAGGCCACTTCCTGAGTGACCAGCTGGCAGAGGTGGGGTGGGGGGCACCTCGCTGCCCCCTCCCTCCCGTGATGGGCGTGACACGTCCAGACCCCAGGGTCGGGTCCTCTAAAGCACCCCTGACCCGGCCCTGTGCAGACTGCTGAGGGTGCTGGGGGTGGGGAAGGGCCCGAGGGGCGGGATGGAGGGTCCAGGCCCCCTGTGCCCTGCGGGCGGGCACGGCCGTGGGAGGCCTCAGGGAAGCAGGGCCCGTGCTGAGTCGCAGCCTCTGCCCGGCTCCCTGTGGGGACACGCGGCCCGGGCTCTGCCGAGGCCGGCAGCTGGTGGCCGCGGTGGGCGAGCCTGAGGCCGGGCCTGGGACACGACCTTGGCCCTGCCGAGCTGCTTCCAGAAGCTTCCTGATGTTTCCCAGACAGCAGCGGCTTCCCTGGGCCTGGGGTCTGCTCCCTCCTCCTGGGCGCCCCTCCCAGCCCGGCCCGCCCACCCAGGCCCCGCCCACCTGGGCCTGAGCCTGCACCCCGGCCACCTGCGGAGACGTCCCGAAACCAGCCAGGCAGCGGCTGTCCCTGGCCGGGGCGGACCCGCCTCCCCACAAAGGGGTGATTCTTACCTGCCAACAAAGGCGCCGGGAGGAGCTGGTGCCGGCCCTCTGGGCAGCCTCGTCTGTGGGCTGCCTGGCCCCGGCAGGAGGCACGTCCCCTGTGTCCCCTCCGGCGAGGCCGCGGGTGGCGTCCACGCCGTCCTCCTGTGCAGCCGGCGTGAGTGCAGGGGCCATGCGCTGGCCAGAGTGGGGCTGGCCCTGGAGAGGGACATGGGCCCTAGGGCTCTGGAGCTGCGGCATGGACACAGGCAGGCGGGGAGGAGGGTCCCGGGGAGGGGGCAGCATGCTAGGGGGGGTGGGGGGGGCGCTGACCTCGCTCACCTGGGGCCCAGAGGGGAAGAGCTGCACAGTTCCAGCGCACGGAAAGGGAGAAAGACAGCCAGGGACTGCCCCGGCCACACACGGGCCCGATACACTGACCACACACACACACACACACACACACACGCACGCGCGCGCGCGTGCACACATGGGTGTGACATGCTGACCAGCCACACACGGGCCCGATACACTGGCCACACACACACACGGGTGTGACATGCTGACCGGCTACACACGGGCCCGACACGCTAATCACACACATGAGTGTGATACGCTGACCACACACATGAGTGTGATACGCTGACCACACACACACAGGTGTGACACGCTGACCGGCCACACACACGAGGCCCACATGCTGACCACACACACGGGGCCCGATGCGCTGACCGCACACACAGGTTGAGACGCAGGCCGACCAGTGTCCAGTCACCCTCCCTCCCTCCCTCCCTGCCCGGCGCCCTGGGCGGGGGCTCGGGCGTGTGCTCCCCGTCTCCCGCCCGGCCGGCGCTACAGAGCACCCACATTCCTCACATGCCGGGGCCGGCCCAGCCCCTTAGTAGCGGACCCCACGGTGGGGCCCGTCCAGCACGGGCCCGAGTGGCCCTGAGTGGCGTGGGCCGGGTGGGAGCCCGGAGCTCCTGGGCCTGGCACAGGGGCGCCCTCGGGGGAGTCCCTGCTGAAGGCCGCGGGGGGGCCGGCTCTGACCCAGAAACAGTTCGCTCAGGCCCGAGTGCGGGCCAGGTGGACACGCACACCTGCCGCACCTGGCACCCGGGAGGCACGTGAGCCTGGTCTGTGCCCCCCCCCCGCCGCACTGGCCGCCAAGGACAGGCTCGCGCCCCGGCAGGGGCCACGTGGCGGCTGGACGAGCCTCTGGGGCCCTCTGAGCCCACCGCGGGGCCAGCTGCAGGGCCCCGCCCCCACCCACCCCGCAGGGCTCCGCCCACCGGCCGCTGCCTCCCGGGTCAGCAGCCAGCAGTGGACCCCAGACCCCAGCTGGCCCCCAGCTGTCAGGGGGCCAGAGGCCGGTGGGCGCCGGGAGAAATAGTTCACATACTTGTGCAGAGATGAAAGGACGGGCGGGGCCGGAGACTCCTCCTCTGTCCCGCAGAGCGCCCCCTGCCGGACACACCTCAGAACCCTCTGGCCCCTCCGGCCCCGCCCTCCCTCCCTCCCTCCCGTCCCGAGGCCCTGGGGTGCCCTGACCCGCTCCCCTCTCCCCTGCAGCCCCACAAGCTCACCTCTGCAGCCTGTCAGCAGCTTCTCAGATGAGACGAGTCACTGGTGCACCCCAACGGGGCGAAAAACGGGGGCTCCTCTGGGAGCACCGCAGGGTGGGGCGTGCCGGCACTGGGGGGCTGCGGCGTCTCTGCCCCCTCCGCTCCGCCCTCCCTCTGGCCGGGGTCCTCCCCTTCCCTGCGTCTCTGTTGAGGCCCCCACTGATGCTGCACCTCGGGGTCCCCAAGGCACACATGGGACCCCCCAGCCTCTGCTTCCCTTCCTGCCCCCAGACCTGAGCGGTGCTGACCGGGGCCGGGGGACCCACCCCTGCCACCCCCACCGCAGCCCCCCCTCCAGCCCAGGACTTTGCCCGGTCAATGGCCTGGCTGACCAGGCCTGACGCGTGTGCCAGAGGCCGGGAGGGTGGGGCTCCGGGGAATTAATCACCGGGCTCCCCGTTATCACCCGAGCATTCCAGGGGGCTCAGTCTGGGCCCGGACGCGGACAGAGGAGCACAGGAAGGACACAGGTGGGAAGGGGCGGGGGTCCTCGGGAGCAGGGCCCCCCAGGGGCCTTGCACACCTGGCCGCCCCTGCCCGAGAGAAACGGCCGCAGCGGGTTCCCGGGGTTTCCGTGCCCTGGACACGGAGCCCTGGCTGGCGGGAATGGCGAGAGCCCCCCAGGATAAGATAATCGGGGTGGGGTCTCCCCGACATGGCCCAGTTGGAGCGTGGAGAGCCAGAATGAACCGCGTGTGTGTGCGCTTGCGTGCGTGTGTGTGTGTGTGTACATGTACATGTGAGCATCTGACTTTGGGGCTTTCGTGACTCCGTGGTGCAGGTGATGGGGCTCGAGGGCCGTGCTCAGCGCTTACATGGCCCCGGGGAGGGCCTGGAGGGTGGGGGGTCCCCTCATTAGCACCCTGGTCGCAGAGACCCCGGACCCGGGAGGGGTGAGGGGAGGCAGGTGATGGGCGGCCTGTCTGCTGGCTGGGAGCAGCCCCGGGAAGTCACCTGCCCCAGGGCCGTGCCCCAGGGCCCCTGTGTCCCGCGGGGCTGGGCTGCTCTCCTGGGCCAGGGGCCTCATCCCCCGCGTGCTGCCCTTGGGGCTGAGATGGGGGCGCCTTCACGGACAGGGTCCCTGCCCCAGGTGGGGGGCCGGGCAAGCCCCGCCCACTTGCCGCCTTCCCCTTCGCCTCCTGCTGGCCGTGCAAAACTTGTTGTTTTTAATGGATCGTGGCCTGCAGCTCGCAGCACTGCCAGTTAACGGTGGTTGCCTGTGTCTGGAATTCTGACATCACCCCAACGTGCCCCTCAGGACCCCAGCAACCCTGCCCCTCCACCCCAAAACCTCCCCTCCCCCCACACCAGCACCTCTCCTCCCCCCCAGAACCCCAGCACCTCCCCTTCCTCCCAGGACCCCAGCACCTCCCCTTCCCCCCACCCTAGCACCTCCCCTCCCCCAGAACCCGCTGTTGCCGCCTGGCCCTCGGTGTAGCCTCTCGGGCGCCTTCAGGTCACAGATGAGATGGTTCTGTCCCTTCCTCCAGCGGGTGAGGGGCGGCGCTGGCTCCCTGTGGGGTCCCAGCGTGTCTCAGGGTCGTCCTGCATCAGCCCTGGGGAGCTCATGGTTTTAGTTTGGGGGACAGGGGCTGAGACGGGGTCACTGGGTGGGGCCCTGTTCCTATTCGGGGGGGGGGGGATCAGAGAGGCTGAAGCAGTGGGGGGGGGGCTGGTCTCTCGCCCCCACCCCCCGCTGGCTCCGGGCTGTGGACGGAGTAGAAGGAGCTCTCCTGGTGCTCGATGGTATCTCACTGCTGTGATTTGCATTTCCCTGAGCTCACCTCCCCCTCCTCCTCCTCTTCCTCCTGGGACCTTCCGGACCTTCCCCTCCCGCTGCTGGGGGTGGGGCAGGTGCCAAACCTCCTGGGTCTCAGGAGAACTGGGGGAGGGGGGCATCAAGCCGGTGTCTGTCTGTCTGTCTGTCTGTCTCTCTCTCTCTCTCTCTCTCTCTCTCTCTCTCTCTCTCTCTCTCTCTCTCGGGTTCGTTGTGTTGTGCCTCCCTCCCGGGGGTGCTGGGGGACCCTGGGGTGCGGGCTGGGGGCCGGGGCGTTGTGTGCGGAGCTGCCCCTGCCGTCTCCCCAGAGGGCAGCCCTGGGTGAGGGGGGACCCCCAGGGTTCTCAGAGTTGGCGGGCCTGGGGGCGCCTGCACACTCACAGGCGTGTGTGCAGGGGGAGGCGGGGGGGGGGCAGAGCTGACCCTCCTGCTGGCCTCCTGGTGGAACTTCCAGTGGGCCGGGCAGAGCCCCGCGTTCTCGAACCCTCCATGAGTCCTGGCCGGAGGCCTCCCCTCCCCCCCTCGCGTCAGCCCTCAGGCACAGGCACTCGGGCCACCAAGGCTCCGCCGGGCCCAGACCGTTGGACCAGACGGGAAACAGTCCTCGAGAAAGGAAACGCCGTGGGCCTGGGTTCTAGAACCTTCTGCGAGCACCTTCCCTGGGCTCGGGACCAATCATAATCACAGCGTGCTGCTGGGCCTGGCGTTGGGGCATCAGTGGGCCTCCAGCTCGGGGCCGGGCGGTGATGGCCCCTGGCCTCGGAGTGGCCTTGAGTGACTGCCCCATTCGCCTGGTGCCCACCCACGGGGGCACACGGAGAACAGGGGCGGGGGGTTCGGCCACTGTCCCCACGAGGTGGGACCAGTGCCCCGACCAGGCGCCGAGGCGCGGGGTGACCCGGCAGGAATCTACACACTACACACACACACACACACACACACACACACACACACCCTCATTCCCGCTGAGGTGCCGCCACACGCCACGGCCTGCACACACACACACACACACACACACACACACACACACACACACACACCCCCACACCCACACCCACACACCCTCATTCCCGCTGAGGTGCCGCCCCGCGCCACGGCCTGCTCACGGCCCAGGAATGCGGCCTCCGAGGGTCCCGGGAAGGAATGTCTCAGAAGCGGGGAGGGGGGGCAAGAATGCATCTGGAGATAGCGGCCATGCGTGACCGCCCGGGTGGGGAGCCGGCGGGCAGGGGAGGACGAGCCCTGGACAGCCCGGCCCCAGGCACTGCCCCCCCCCTGAGGCCGGGCCGGGGACCCCAGGTATCCGCCCTCCGGTTCTGGAGAAGGGGGGCCCGCGTCGTGTCCCATGTGTGCCACCGTGTCCCCCCTTGACCCTGCGGGCGCCCCGGCCCCTGGCAAGGCAGCAGGTGACAGCCAACGGGGGCGGGGCTTGGGGGTGATTTGTGGCCAGAGAGGCTGACGCCGCCCGCGCAGAAAGACCGTTAGCAGCGTCCCCGCAGCCCGAGTGGGCGCCCAGGCCGGGGAGGCAGAAGGGTGCATGCCCGGGTTCCGGGCGTGGGCACCGGCCAGGCTCCCGCCCTGCCCCTGTGTCCACACACGGGCCCCACAGCCCAGGTCCTTTCCTGGGCCAGGGGCACCGCATGGGGGTGGCTGCTCCGAACCCCGGGCCCAGGCACCGGTGCCGGCCAGGTGGAGCCAGGTGGGGGTGTCTCCCCATGCAGGGCCCAGGGTGGGGGCCCGAGGGTGCAGGAGAGGCGGCCTCCGTGTCCCCAGGCCCCGAGGCCCCCGGGGAATGGCCTAGAGCGTTCTGGGGGGTGTCCAGGAGCCCTGGGAGAAGCCGCCTGCCCTTCCGAGGGCTGGTGACAAACGCCCTGGGACCTCTGCGTCACCCCCACCCCAGACCGGGCCGGAACCCACATGAGAGCAGAGCGTGGGGCCTGAGGGGTCTCAGGGCTGGTGCCCCCTGCCCGGAGGTCCAGCCCGATCTGGGACAGTCGAGTAAAGGAGCGTTAGTGGGGGGTCTCGCCCCCCGGCGCTGCTGTCTTCTCTGCCGCCCTGGGGCAGGTGTGACTGAGCGGGTGGCTCTGTCGTGGGCTGGGCTGTGGTTGGGGGGTGTGTGCGTGGTGGGGGCCCCATTGCTGTGTGACAGGCCGTGTGCGTCCTGTATGGACATTCACGCAGGCTTGTCGTGCAGCCGGTGTGTGATGTGATCGCTTCATGTGTCATTGGGGTGTGATGGGTGTGTTGGTGGTGTGTGGTTGATGTGTGACTCGTGTGTGAGTGGGTGAGTGACGGGCGTGTGGCGGGTATGTGGTTGGTGGGTGTGGGTATGGTTGTGATTTGTGGGCGCCTAGTGTGGTGTGTGTTGTTGCTCTGTGGTTCGGGTGGGTGTGCGGGGGGGGGGTTGTGTGGGTGTGTGGTTGGTGTGTGGCTGGCGGGGTGTGCGGGGGTGTGGGTGTGTGGTTGGTGTGTGGCTGATGGGGTGTGGGGGTGGGGTGGGGTGTGGTTGATGGTGGGGGAGGACGGTGGTTGTGTGGTCGGTGTGTGATTCTGTGTCTTCATCAACGCTTCCTGGACACAGTGACCCCTGGGGGTCCGGGCAAGCCCTGGGCTCTGTCTCACCGGGGAAACAGCCCCTGGGACAGTCCACATGGCATCAAGCCCTGCAGCTGCTGCCCTTGCGTGTCTACATCCCACATTAGGTGGTTTCTTGGTGTTGGGGCCGCACGGGCGGTGTCAGGGCTTTCCCGGCTGTGCTCGGGACCGCTCCTGGCGGTGCCGGGGTTGGAGCCTGCGTCGTCCACGTGCAGACGAGCACCTCGCCCCGTCCCAGCCCTGGACGCGGCTCCCCCCCGCCCCCTGACCCTCTCGGGGCGCCCGGCCTCAGTCTGCCGGGCGGGAATGTGCCTCCCTGACAGGGTCCAGAGCACTGTCCACCCATCTGTCAGTCCTTCCCTGCATCAGGGCACAGGCGACCCCTGTGAGCGCAGAGGCCACCCCAGCTGGGGAGGGGGCTGCCCACGCAGAATTCCAGAACCTTCCATGTTTGGGCTAAGGGGGGCGGGAATTCTGGCCCTCGGGCCCCGCTGCAGGTTTAGGGCCACACCTGCATCTCGCCCGGCCCCCCAGGCCCCCGCCCGGCTGTCCTGGTGGTCGAGGGCCATCGGGTCTGAGTCCAGGGAACGGACCTCGGCCCGGGAATCACAGGGAAGCCGCGTCGGCGGAGGGTCCTCCCGGCAGTCCCAAGACCCGTGTCCACCAGCCGCTCCGTGTGGCCCCGGCCCTGGGCAGCAGTGAGGCCCCCCCAGGACCCGCCTGTTCCCACACGGACACCCCAGGGAGTGAGTGTCCGGGGGAGCGGGGAGGAGGGCGCGCACGCCCACTTGGCGGGCCCCTCTCGCAGCACTGTCTGGGGAGCATCGGCACCGCCAGCTGTCCTCGCGCAGCCGCCCCGCTCTGTCGGGCTCCCAGGAAAGTGCTCAGGAACGGCCAGGTGCCCCCCCTGCACAAGAGCTGCCTCGGCCGGGGGTCCCAGTACTGCGTGGCCGAGCGTGAGGCAGCCGGAAGCTGGCTCAGACGTAGCGGGGTCACTGGCGTGTCCGGACCGGGGCCCGGGAGACTCCGCCTGCGGGGACGGGCGCGGTGGGACGGGCACTGCTGGCCGGGGCGGGGACTGGGCTCCCCGCCTTGCCTCTCGCTGACCGGGGCAGCCCCCTCCGCGGCCCTGTCCGTGGCACAGGGAGGCCGACACGCGAGCACGGCGGGTCCCCACAGCCCCGGGAGCCCCTGGGGGCCACGTGGGGGTCGCCGGCTTTGGACCGGGAAGGGGCCCGATGAGCCGGTTCCGCCGGGGGCTGCGCTGGCATCTCCACCCTCCACTCTCCGCCCCCTCCTGGGGTCCCGGCCCCCAGGTCTCCCGTGGCCGCCCCCAGACAGGAGGGACACGGGCCCGGCGGGGAGGGCCTGGCACTGCTGCCCCCCATGGTCCCGCGAAGGGCCCTGTCCCTGGCGGGTCTCCCCGGCCCCTCAGCTGGTGGTGCCCACAGGAAGCCCCTGAGGCTCAGAGACTGAGGGGCCGTGTCAGCCTGTGAGGGTGTGTGCATGTATGAGGTCACGGGAGTGTGTGTGCATTGCACAGACATGCATGTGAGGGTGTTGTATATATGAGGTCACAGAAGTGTGTGTGCATTGCATGGACATGCGTGTGAGGGTGTGTGCATGTATGAGGTCACAGGAGTGTGTGTACACTGCACGGACATGTGTGTGAGGGTGTGTGCATGTATGAGTTCACGGGAGTGTGTGTGTCCATATGCATGAACATGCGTATGAGGGTGTGTGCGTGTATGAGTTCACGGGAGTGTGTGTGCATTGCACGAACATGCGTGTGAGGGTGTGTGCATGTATGAGATGCCTGGGGGTGTGCTCCCGGCTCGGAGACAGAGGGAAGAGGCAGGGGTGTGTGAGGGGGGCACGGGCGAGGGCTGGGGGGACCTGCCTGTCCAGTCTGCCCAGCACACGGCCACAGTCTCTGGTCGGGCAAGGAGGTGGCTCCCCCCGGCAGCGCTGGGTAGGGGGTCCTGCTCCTTACTCGGGGTCACTTCTGCGGTGCCCGAGGGCCATGCCTGGGGCAGGGCTGGACGTCCCGCGTGTAAAGCCCGTGCGCTGTGCCCTTGTTGCTCCGTGCCGCCTCCCCTGTCCAGGTCTGGGGGGCGGGAGACGTTTGCTGAAAAGTAAACAACACAGAAGGTCCCGACAGAGCAAAGGGCTTCTGTAAAACCAGAGAGACGGAGCGTCTCCGTGGGAACCATTTGTCTCCTGACTTCCTGTGCCCACATCGGAGAGAAGGTGTGCGTGCACGTGTATGGTTCATGGGAGTGTGTGTATGCATATGTATGAACACGTGTGAGGGTGTGTGCGTGCATGTATGGTTCATGGAAGTGTGCATGCTTGTACATGAACACATGGGAGGGTGTGCATGTCTGAGTTCATGGAGTGTGTGCGTGCATATGCATAAACGTGTGTGGGGATGTGTGCGTGTGTATGGTTCATGGGAGTATGTTCGTGCATAAGCATGTGTGCATGCATGGTTCATGGGAACATGTGTGTGCATATGCGTGAACACGTGTGTGAGGGTGTATGTGTGCATGCATGGTTCATGGAAGTGGACATGCTTATGCATGAGCACATGTGTGGGGGATGTGTGTATGGCTCATGGGAGTATGTGTGCTTATGCGTGAACACGTTTGTGGGGTGTGTGCATGTGTGTATGGTTCATGGAATTGTGTGCGTGAGTGTATGAGTTCATGGGAGTATGTGTGCGTGTATGAGTTCACAGGAATGTGTGCGTTGCGTGTGTGCATATGCATGAACATGTGTGTGAGTGTGTGTGTGTGTGTGTGTGTGTGCGTGCAGGTGAGCATGGGTAGAGGACATGGGCAGGCTGTCAGCTCGCAGGAGGCCCCTGAGAGGTGCCGGGCGCCGGGTGGGCGGGATCTGTAGGGAACGTCGCTGGGTGAGCGAGTGGCAGGTGTCGGGGGCTGGGGTGGCCCCTGCTGTCTTGCTGCGGCCCCCGCCCAGAGTGAAGGTTGTGGGTGAGGAGCCTCCAGCCCGTGGTTCCCGGGGCGGGAGGTGGGGGCACAGGCCAGGGTGGCAGCTGGGGCCTGGCTTCCGCAGGAAGGAGGCGGCCTGGGTTCGAGGCCCAGGCCCGAGGACAGCAGCGAGACGCCCCGGCCTGTGTGGACAGGGGCGCGTCGGGCTCCGTCGCCTGTGCTCACTGTGTCCCCGCCCCACAGGAGGGAGCCGCGGGCGCTGCGTGGCCTCGGGACAGACATGCAGGCCTAGTGTGGCCGGCAGAGCCGCCGAGATGGCCGCCCAGCGCATCCGCGCGGCCACCGCCAACGGGCTCCCCCGCTGCAAGTCCGAGGGGACCCTGATCGACGTGAGCGAAGGGCTCTCGGAGAGCAGCTTCGAGGATGTCAAAGGTGAGTGGGGGCCCTGGCGGGGCCGCCCTGCCCGTCCGGACTGTCACCTGCTGTCACCGGCATCCCCGTCGCTGTCACTGTGACCCTTTGCCACCCCCTCACACTCACTGTCACCGGCACATCACCACCACCATTACTCCCGGTACCACCCGCACCGTCACCGCTGTCACCGTCACCACTGTCGCCTTCACCGTCATCACTGCCTCACCAGCTGCCACCATCACCGCCATCACCGTCACTAGCGAGTCACCCCACCACCATTACCATAACCACCATCCCTACCATCACCACCGCCATCACTGTCACCACCACCCCGTCTCCATCCCTGTCCCGGTCGCCCTCTCACCCGCCTTATGGGCGCCCCACCCCGTCCCGGCCCTGCCCACGGCCCGCCCCAGCTGGCCGTCAGTGCTGGGGGCCCGGGGGAGCCCCGCGAGTCCGGCAGAGGCCCCAGGTGCTGTGAGCAGCCCGGGGTGGCACGTGCAGGGGCGTTGCTCCTCACTGCACCCCAGTCGAAGGACTGAGTCAGGCCCTGCCCTCCTGTCACGCCGTGGGCTGTGATTTGGGTGGGTCCCGCGCAGCCCCGGGGGTGCTGAGCCCCCAACCCCAACTCTGAAGTGAGACGGGAGTCCCCAGCCCCCGGGGATGCCGGGGACCGTGGGCTCTGGAAGGGGCTCTGCCCCCGTCCACGCCCAGGGTGCACCCCTGAGCAAGCGCCCTCCCCACCCTCCTAAGCGAGACCCTTGAGTGGAAAGTCCTGGAATCTGGGGAAAGCCAGAGTGACAGTCGGTGTCACCGGAACGTCCCTTGGGCTGTGAGAGTTGCTTTAGGAACCGTCCCGGCGGGGGCTCTGAGGGGGCGTCCTGGGCCCGGCAGCTCCCCGCTGCCGTGACGCCTGGTGACATTGAGGACGGGCCTGGCCGAGGGGAGCTGGGGACCCAGAAGCCACATGAGGGACTCTGCCCTGACCCCCACTGACCCCTGACCCCAGCCTGCCCTGCGGTCAGCGATCCCTGGAGCAGGGTCAGCAGGGAGGGCACCCAGGTCCCCACGCGGCTCACCCACTCCCGAGACACCAAAGCCCGCCCGGAGTGCTCGGCACAGCCCTGCAGGGGTCAGCGTCGAGGACACAGGGTGTTGGCCAGGCGCATCCCAGTGGTCGTGCCACCCTCCCTTGAGTCTCCCGTGCCTTCCCAGCCCTCACCCCCACACCCCTCCCTTCCCCCAGTGCCTTCCCAGCCCTCACCCCTGCACCCCTCCCTGAGTCCCCCAGTGCCTTCCCAGTCCTCATCCCCGCACCCCTCCCTTCCCCCAGTGCCTTCCCAACCCTCATCCCCACACCCCTCCCTTCCCTCAGTGCCTTCCCAGTCCTCACCCCTGCACCCCTCCCTGAGTCCCCTAGTGCCTTCCCAGCCCTCACCCCCACACCCCTCCTTCCCCCATGCCTTCCCAGCCCTCACCCCGCACCCCTCCCTTCCCCCCGTGCCTTCCCAGCCCTCACCGCTCACCTTCCGTGTCCCCCCGTGCCTTCCCAACCCTCACCCCCACACCCCTCCCTTCCCCCAGTGCCTTCCCAGCCCTCACCGCTCACCTTCTGTGTCCTCCAGTGCCTTCCCCCAGTGCCTTGCTCGCCGACAGCCCCACGCCCTTCGGCAACGCCAAGGAGGTGGTGGCCATCCGCGACTACTGCCCCACCAACTTCACCACGCTCAAGTTCTCCAAGGGCGACCACCTGTACGTGCTGGATGCGTCAGGCGGAGAGTGGTGGTACGCGCACAACACCACCGAGATGGGCTACATCCCCGCGGCCTACGTGCAGCCCCTGGACCCCCGCCTCTCCACGCTGAGCGACAGCGGCGTCATCGACCCCGCAGCCGACAGCCCCGACGAGGCGGCGCGGGAGCTGGAGCCGCCGGGGGGCTGGCCCGAGGAGCGGGGCCGCAGCCGGCCCGCCAGCAACAACCCCTTCTGGCCCGGGCTGCAGACCAACCCCTTCCTCAACGGCCACGGCCCGGCCGCGCCCGCCAGCGCGGGGGACCTGCTGCTCTTCGAGCCGGGCGAGGCGGCGGGCCGGCCCGACAACCCCTTCTTCCGCAGCAAGCGCTCGTACAGCCTGTCGGAGCTCTCGGTGCTGCAGGCGCGCGCCGACGCGCCCGCCGCTGCGGGGGGCCTGTCCGCGGGGCTGCAGTCGCCCGCGCCCGAGCAGTTCCAGAGCCGCGAGGACTTCCGCGCCGCCTGGCTGAGCCACCGCAAGCTGGCGCGCTCCTGTCACGACCTGGACCTGCTGGGCCAGAGCCCGGGCTGGGGGCAGACGCAGGCGGTGGACACGGGCGTGGTGTGCAGGCTGGGCAGCGGCGGCGGCGCTGTGCGGCTGCCCGACACGGGCATCAGCCTGCACGTGCCCGAGGGCCACGTGGGCCCCGGCGAGACGCAGCAGGTGTCCCTGCGGGTGCTGCCCGACCCCCCGCTCGAGCTCAACAGCGACCGCTGCAGCAGCGTCAGCCCCGTGGTGGAGCTGCGGCTGGGCACGCTGGCCGTGCGCACGGGGCTGGTGCTGGAGCTGCGCGGCTCGGCCGAGGTTAAGGCCGACGCCTTCAGCCAGAGCGCCGTGGGCCTGCGCTGCCTGCGCAGCGCCGCCAAGGACGGGCCCTACGCGCCCGCGCCCCTCAGCTGCAGCCGCGGCGACACGGTACAGGTGCAGCTGGACCAGCTGGAGCCCTGCATGTACCTGGCGTTGGTGGCCCACGGCCCCGACATCCTCTACCCGGCCACCGTGTGGGACTTCATCCACAAGAAGGTGACGGTGGGCGTGTACGGGCCCAAGCACATCCACCCGTCCTTCAAGACCGTGGTGACGCTCTTCGGGCACGACTGCGCCCCCAAGACGCTGCTGGTGGGCGAGGCGGCGCGCCCGGCGCCCGGCCCCGCGCCCGTGGCCCTGCAGCTCTGGGGCAAGCACCAGTTCGCGCTGGCGCGGCCGCAGGACCTGCAGGTGTGCGTCTTCCCCAGCGTGAGCAGCTATGAGGTGCAGGCGGCGGCGGGCGCGCCAGCGCGCGTGGTGCGCGGCTTCCAGCTGAAGCTGGGCAAGGCCAGCCGGCTGCTCTTCCCCATCGCCTGCCGTGGCGCGGCCGAGCCCGCCGACTTCACGCTGTGCGTGCAGATCAAGGACGAGCGCGAGGCCGTGCTGGCGCAGTTCTGCGTGCGGACGCCGCCGCCCCCGCCCAAGAGCGCCGTGCGGCCCGCCGGCCCGCGCCGCTTCCTCAAGAAGAACGAGGTGGGCAAGCTGGTGCTGTCGCCCCTGGCCGCCGCCGCCCGCTACCCCACCTTCCAGGACCGGCCCGTGGGCAGCCTCAAGCTGGGCAAGCTGCTGAAGACGGTGACGCGGCAGAGCAAGAGCCACTACCTGCTGGAGTACCGGCGCGGCGAGGTGGTGGCCCTGCTGAGCGAGGAGCGCGTGCGCCTGCGCGGGCAGCTGTGGACCAAGGAGTGGTACATCGCGTACCACCAGGGCCGCGTGGGGCTGGTGCACGCCAAGAACGTGCTGCTGCTGGGCCGCGCGCGCCCCGCGCTGCTGCCGGGCCCCGAGCTGCGCACGGCGCTGCTGCTCGAGCAGCTGCTGCGGCCCTGCAAGTTCCTCACCTACATCTACGCGTCGGTGCGCACGCGCCTCATGGAGAGCGTGGGCAGCTGGCGCGCCTTCGCCGACGCGCTGGGCTACGCGCACCTGCCGCTCACCGCCTTCTGCCGCGCCGAGCTGGACAGCGAGCCCGAGCGCGTGGCCTCCGTGCTCGAGAAGCTCAAGGAGGACTGCAACAGCGCCGAGAACCGCGAGCGCAAGTCCTTCCAGAAGGAGCTCATCATGGTGAGTGCCCGCCCGCGCCCCCGGGAGACGGCCCCGCCTCCCACCCCCCCAGACGACCCCGCCCCACCCCCCCGGAGACGACCCTGCACGGGGAGCCGAGCCGGGTCCTGGGGACCGCGCCCTCCCGGGAGTGAGAGGGTGGCGGGGACCAGTACAGCTGGGGGAGGGGGCGCCGCGGCCCCTCCTCTTCCCCCGTCCTCGGCCTTCCTGGCCCCCTGCACCTCGGGGTGTTCCGCAGAGACCGGGTACGCGCAGGGCAGGCCCCCCAAAGTGGGCAGTGCCGCCTGGTGGGGAGCGGGGTGCTCGTGGCCCAGGGTGGGAGGTAGGTGGGTGGGCTTCTTGTGAGGTGCACGGGCACCAGATTGCAGGGAGGCAGCCCCCCTCCTCGCGGCTCACGCAGGTGACCCCGGCCACCAAGGGGCGCTCCCTCCACCGGGGTCTAAGCGGGACCCCCGGAGCAACCTTGCCCTATGAGGTTCCCTGGGCGCACCGTGGGGGCGGCAGGGTCGGGGTGAGGGGGCTGCGGGCATGGGGGGGCCCTTTCCTGCCCACCCTGTGTTCCCAGCCTCCAGGAGCAGGTGGGAACGGAGTTTGACCTTGGGGACCAGCTGGGGTCCCTGAACACGGGGAACAGGCTCTGCAGCGCGTCCTCCCCGCGCTGTGCTCCCCGCGGCAGCCCCAGGTGTTGTGTTTCCCTGAATCGGGTGTCACCGGGCCGATCCGGTTTCTGCAGCCTCGGCCTGGCCACTGCCCGCCCCGCCCCACCCCCAATGCTGGCGCTCCCTGAGCGGGTTGTGATTTTTCACAGTTGCTCAGTCCTGCTGCTTCACCCCTGCAGTGCGCTCCATGGAGCCCACCCCCACGCCAGGACCCACCCACAGCGCCTGCAGGGTCACGGGGGCTGCTCCCACACCCCAGTGACATCAGCTGGTGTTTGTCCTTCGCGCGCTTCCCGTACCGTGACCCCCCCCCCCCGCCCCCGCCCCCGCCAAGGCAGAGGGCCCCTCCCTCTCTGCTCATGGCTGACCGCTGAGCCCTGGCCCCTTGTGGCCGGGGACCACGGTCCTGCCCCCGCTCCTGTCCCCGGCCGCTGGGTGGTCTCCGGGTCGTGGCTGCTGTGACTCTGCCCTTTCTGGGAGTGCCTGTGCGTGGGGGGTCCCCAGGAAACTCCGTCCCCCCAGCAGGCAGAGCCGGGCTGGGCGGAGCTCCCACTACTGCCTCCGTGGCTCTCAGGGGGAAGGGTGCGCAGGACGCCTGCAGGGAAAGGACGGAGGGGGACCGAGTGCCCGCCTCATCACCGCCAGTACCGGGGTCCAGGCCCCTGCACTGCCCACACCCAGGGGTCCCCCCCACGCCCACGTTCTCTCGGAATCCCCCCACTCAAAGCTGACCTGCTCAGGGTCCAGGGTTGCTCCTCTGCCTGGACCCAGCCCCCCCCCCCCGATTCCGTGCAGCTGGCGTGATCCCATGGCCAGCTCAGATGTCACCTTGCCCGAGACACCTTCCCCGTGTCCTCGGTCACTGGGCCTTGTCACCCTGGTTTGATCCTTCCAGCGCTTTCTCGAGTCAGAAATGGTCACATTCACGTGCTTCCTTGGTTCTCACCTGCTTGGACGTCAGCTCCCCGGGAGAAAGGCTCTGAGCCCGACGCTCAGGGCTGAGGGCGGGAGGAAGGGGGGACACGGGAGGGAGAGCTAGTGACCAGCGTGTCAGCGGCCGGGTGGGTGATGAGCCATGGGTAGGGGTGTGGGTGGGTGCATGGATGGTCAGTGGGTGAGTGGACAGATGGTGTATGGATGGGTGGAGAGGTGGGTGGGTAGTTGGAGCACTGTAGCACTGTCCTCCCCTTGCTCGTCGATTTGCTCCAGTGGACACCAGTCACGTCTCCATTGTGAGACTTGTTGTTACTGTTTTTGGCATATCGAATATGCCACGGGTAGCTTGCCAGGCTCTGCCGTGCGGGCGGGATACTCTCGGTAGCTTGCCGGGCTCTCTCAGAGGGGCGGAGGAATCGAACCCTAGTCGGCCTCGTGCAAGGCAAACGCCCTACCTGCTGTGCTATCGCTAGTTGGATGGGAGAATAAATGATGGGTGTGTGGATGGATGAATTTATGAAATGGGTGGGTGGAGGGGTGGGGGACGGGTGGGTAGTGGTGCGGGTGGATAGGTGGTGGGTGGATGAAGGGCGGACAGGTGGGTGGGTGGGGAGACGGGGTGTGGGTGATGAGGCACGAGCACAGGCCGTCGGGCCTGAGATCTGCGCGGGGCGGCCTCTCTCCGCTCTTGGCTTTCGTCCCCTGGGCCCCTCATGACAGCGTGAGCCGCCCGCGCAGCTGTGCTGTGTTGAAGCTGCAAACAGGAGTGGGGCCAGCAGGGGCCTGCGAGCACTTGGGTGGCCCGTGGGTGCCTGGCCAAGGGCCCCTCCCAGAGCGTGGCTCAGCCCGCGGGGGCCCCAGGGCTTCTGGGGAGGGGCCAGGGTGTCCTTTTTCCCATGCAGCAAAGCGTCCCTGTCCCCTGCTCCCCGACCCAGGGCCGGATCCTGCCACTGCCCGTCTGGTCGGTGGGCCTGTCTTCCCTCCACCCGCCTGGGGCAGCAGGAAGGACTCCGCACCCAGCACCCAGGCTCGTCTCTGCCTGACACCCTTTCCCCACAAGGCTGCTTCCATCTCAGGGGGCCTCCATGGAGTCCCTGCTTCCCAGGGCCCAGGGGGACGAGTTGGGGTGCGGGGGGCATAGACCCCGGCTGTCCCGTGGAGCCTGCATGCTCTGCTGACGCCCCCCTCCCACAGGCCCTGCTGAAGATGGACTGCCAGGGCCTGGTGGTCAGGCTCATCCAGGATTTCGTGCTGCTGACCACGGCCGTGGAGGTGGCGCAGCGCTGGAGGGAGCTGGCCGAGAAGCTGGCCAAGGTGTCCAAGCAGCAGATGGATGCCTACGAGTCCCCGCACCGGGACCGGAACGGGGTGGTGGACAGTGAGGTGAGAGCCACGTCCACGGGCCAGAGCTGGGGGTGGGCAGTGGGCCGAGGCTGGGCTCTTGTCCAGGGGGCCGAGGGGCAGGACTGGGCAGCTCCTTGCCTGGGGCTCTGAACCTGGCGACCTTGTGAGGGTGCGAGCAGGACGGGGCTGGGTTACCTCCCGGCGCCTGGAGGTTTCTCCCTCCGAGATTCTCTGCCCTTGCTTTGGAGCCCGGGAGCTCCCGGAGAGACAGGTCTGGGCGCGGGGGCGAGCCCACCAGGAAGGGCGGGTCCCAGGACAGGGGGCTGGGGAGCGTGCAGATCCGTGCCCACCAGCGCCCCTCTCACGGCGCCCTCCCCCTGCCACAGGCCATGTGGAAGCCCGCCTACGACTTTCTCCTCACCTGGAGCCACCAGATTGGGGACAGCTACCGGGATGTCATCCAGGAGTTGCACCTGGGCCTGGACAAGATGAAAAACCCCATCACCAAGCGCTGGAAGCACCTCACGGGAACACTGATCCTGGTGAACTCCCTGGACGTGCTGCGCGCGGCCGCCTTCAGCCCGGCTGACCAGGACGACTTCGTCATCTGAAAGGCCACGCCTCCTGGTCGGCCACGCCGGCCGGGCCACGGCTCCGTTGGGTTAAGCCCACCCAGGCCCTGCCTCCTGGTTGGCCATGCCCGCCCAGGCCACGCCTCTGTTGGGTTGTGTCCCCCCAGGCCACGCCTCCTGGTCAGCCTTGCCCACCCAGGCCACACCTGCTGTCAGGCCCCGCCTACTCAGGCCCCATCTCCTTTGGGCCACGCCCATCCAGGCGCCGCCCGTCTAGGCCACACCTCCGGGTTGGGTCACGCCCAACCAGGCCTTCCTCCTGGTGGTTGGCCATGCCTATCAAGGCCACGCCTACTCAGGCCCATCTCCTTCAGGCCGTGCCCATCCAGGTCCTGCCCCTGGTTGGCCCCGCCTCCCGGGCCCTGCCCACTCGGGCCCCGCCTTCGTGCTGTCTCCGCGGGGAGGCTCTGCTGCAGATACTGGGTGTTGTGGGCTATGGACCCGGAGGGTGGGCTGCCCAGGCAGAGTCGGGGTTCCCCCAGCTTGGGCCAACCCTGGGGACCAAGCACACCCTTGCTCCCCACCTTCTCTCCAGGGAGACCAGAAGGGACCCTCTCCCACAGGGCGGTGCCAATCCGAATAGCTTTCTGTTTGTTAATTGCAGTCCCTTTTTTTAAGTATGGGGCGGCGACCTATCAGATTGGTACCTAATTTTTTAATGGACCGTAGAAGTTGGGAGGGAAAAAAACACACCCCACTTCAGAGGGGCGGAGGCTGTTGAGGTTTTTATGTTATATAAAAAGCCTTTTTAAATTATGTTGCAGATGTACATATGTATGTAGAGGTCGGGGGGCGTTTCTGGTTCTCGCCGGACGTTGCATTCCAGCCTAGGAGGACCCGCCTGTCCAGTGCGGGACCTCCTCACGCCTGTTCCGAAAGAAGCCCGTAGGCAAGGGCTTTTCCATCGCCCAGCACAGCCCGCAGGGAGGCGGCGGGTGGCCAGAGGCAGGGCACTGGCCTTGTGCCCAAGGAGAAGGGGGCTCGTGGGGGAGGGAGCCCCGCAGCCTCAGACACCTCCCGAGCGGCCTGTGCGGCTCGGAGGAAACGTCCCTAAGAGGTGCAGAAATCTGGCTGCCAAGTGCCAAACTGTCCGCCTCGTGTCCTCTGCAAAGTGCCCGGCCCCGTCCCGGCATGAGCACGTGGCCTAGGAAACAGACGGCACTGGGGAATCCATAGTTTGGTGCAACCTCTATAAAGGTCGGTGAGTGGGACAAAGCTCTTCCGAAAGTGAAGGTGCCTCCCCTACAGTTCAGGGACCTGGCAGGGCGGCACGGCCCAGCGCCACCCTGGAACCCTTCCCGGCCACCCTGCACCGTGGCCGTGGGCGGGGTCTCAGAAGGTGGGGCGGTGCCGGGCACTGGCTGCGCCAATCCCAGGAGACAGGGGCGGAGCCGGTGCTTGCTGCGCCAATCCCATGAGATGGGGCGGGGCCTGGCGCTCCCTGCGCCAATCCCATGAGATGGGGCGGGACCAATCCCGTGAGCGCATTGCCACCCTGGCCCTAGGTCCACTTTCCCAAAACTGCCCATGACTCGGTGGGCTTTGTGGCACGGTCTCCTGTACCTGTCGTCTCCGGCGCCAGCTAGACAACAACAGCACTATTTTATGCTGCAGAAACCCGGGCCCATGGCTCCCTGACCTCCCGCTCCCGCCCCCACGCCCACCTTCCAGCCAGGGACCATCTCTCACCTTCCCCCCCAAAGAAGAAACCAAACCAATCGCACCTTAAACCATGGAGATGTTTTTCCTCAGGGGCTTGAAATCGTTTCCTATGCAACCTGTCTTGTAGCACAAATTAAATTCTACGAAAGTTGCAGTAAATTTTATGTGGCTATTTTAACCTGTCGCTGCGTGCGCCTGCGCGCCTCTGTACCGCCACCCCACACGAGCCGGGAAGACAACCGAAATAACAGCATCCGCCTCGAACAGTGACCGCTGGCCGGCAGTGTGGGTAGCGTGGGCCTTGTGTGGCCCTCACTGTTCGTGGGAAGGAGATACGCCCTGACTCGTGGGCTTGAGCGGGGCTGTCCCGAGCTCAGGCCATTCCAGACCCAGGATGTCCACTTGGCCCAGGATGTCCCTTTGCCCCCCGGGCTGCCCCAGTGCCAGCCAGTAGAACTCGTTCGTCCCACCCTACGCCCACGCAAGCTGGATAGGAGGTGAGGGAGACCAGCTCCTCCTGTGGGTAAGAGGGGTTCCTGTAGGATCCCCTGGGGACAGTGACCTCACCTGGAAGGTCTTGGGAGCAGGACCCCCCCCAACAGGCCCCGCCCTACCTGCCCGGCCCCTCCCACCCATAATGCACTCGGGGAAACGGTTCCCGAGTTCACAGATTCACAGGAGTGGGGGTCTCCAGGCAGCACTGTCCTCACAAAAGGGCCAAGCCTGGAGTCACTGAAAATTGGTCCATCCCACCATGCTGGGCAGTGAAAGGCCAAGCGCAGGTGCCGGGCGTGGGTCCCCTGACCACTGGGCCGTCTCTCAGCCCCAGGAAGTCACTCATAAGCAGCCACGGCTGCCCGACCCCAGCTGCCTGAGCTCTGGCGAGCCTGGCCTGTAGAACCTTCTGGGCCCACAGGTTCATGAGCAGGGCAGACTCCATCCGGGGAGGAAGCCAGGCCGCAGGAACCGGGGGCCTGTCCAGTGCTGTCTGCACGGTGTCCAGGTGACGACTGGCGGGCCGCCCAGCCTGGGGGCCCTGTAGTCCCACTCTCCTCATGAGAGGGCAGAGGGGCTTTCTGTGAAGGGAACCCCACCCCGGGTCCTCCTCGGCCTGTACACCCAGATGGTGCTTACATTTCGCCGTCTTTCCTCTGGTCCCACCCACAGACTCAGGGCAGACGCCCGTCCGTGGTCACTGTGGGTTTTGTGACGTTAACAAGACTGTCACAGTGTTAGGACCCGACCTTCCCAGGGCTGGGGGAAAGGGCCCTTCGTCAGCTCCTGCAACAGCTTCCACAGAGCCTCCCGGGCTGGCGGGAGCAGGGAGAAGGGAAACTTCAAACCACAAGCCCGGCCACGGCCAGCACTGCCTCTGCTTCTGGTCTCCAAGTTCCTCTTTTGGGGGTCCCCCTAAGAACTGGTCCAAACTGGTTAGCAGTGGGGGTTCCCTGGGGTCTCTCCTGACTCCAGGGACATGCCGGACTCATTATAGGGTCATTAGAATAAATTTGCATCTCATTCCCGATGTGGTTTTCGGCCCCCCCCCACGTGCAGTCCGAGGGAATTGTGGGGACGAGCAGGCCCAGAAACAAGGTGCGAAGTTGTGCAAAACTTCACTTTTCCCCAGACACATTGCCCAGCGGCAGGGTGGGGGAGGGGCCGCTACCAAGCTGAATAGTATATAAAAGGGGAGACAGATGGGCCGGAGTGGGGGTGGGGGGGCAGGCTCCGGCCCCAGCTGCCTGCCCCAGAGGCCTGGCAGGCCCCCCAGCACCCAGGCCTGAGAAGGAAGGAAACTCCCGCCAGAGGGACGTGATTGGGGACTTTAGGGCAGCAGGGAGGGCACTGGCCTTCCGTGTGACCCATCTGGGTTCAGTCCCCAGCACCCGTAGGCTCCTCCAGAGGGATCCCCGAGCACTGCTGGGGCGGCCCAGAATCAAACACAAAACTCACCAGTTTCCCAAGAAAAGGCCTGATCCATCCTCGAGGGCTCCCTGCTTCCGTCGTCACCCGGACAACAGCCACTATCTCAACTGTGCCACATGTGACTTGCCCTGCCCACCCAGAGCCGCTGAAGCCCAGCAGGATCCTGGAACCGAGTGCACCCCTCCCCCAACACACACATACCCACACACACACACAATCGGACCCACTGCCCAGAACACTGGTCTTGCCGTCTCCATTCATCCAACACCTCCCCAAACCCACCACCCTCCCCGGGGTCCCTTGGTCTAATCCCCAGGACGTGGGTGAGGCTTAGAGACCCTCCTGCGTCCTGCCTAACCCCCAAGTCAGCAGCAGCATAGCCTGTTTCCCACGAGCCCCCCGCTTGCCCCGCAGCTCTGCGCCCCGGGCGTCCAGTGCAGTGAGTGTACTGGAGACAGAGACCGACGTGGCCCAGCCAGTGCGATCAGCAGGCAGGGGCCAGTCCAGCGTGGAGTAAGTCGTGACCAGTCGTCCTCATCAGCCCTGTCCAAAAGGAGGTCCCAGCAGGGGGGGGACCCAGCGCCATGCTCCCCTAAAGCCATTCCATTGCTTAATGATGCGTTTCCTGGCGCGGGAGAGTGTCCGCCTGGCCGTGATTCAGTGCCGAAATAAAACTGGTGTTTACGTGACAGTCAGAGGGAGTGCCCCTAGACAGAAGTGGACGGAGGTGCAGCGTGGGTGGGGGGATGTGCCCAGCCCTCGTGCAGCACCTGGAGGGGTCTCCGGGAGAATTGTCCTGTTTGACCTTCAGGATGACTAGGTTTCTGAGATGAGGAAGCAGGGACCCAAGTGTCAATACAACGGGCAGGCGCTGGCCTTGCACGTGGCCGGCCTGGGTTTGATCTCTGACATCTCCCGTGGTCCCCTGAGCCCTGCCAGGAGAGATCCCAGGACACAGAGCCAGAAGTGGGTCCTGAGCATCACCGGGTGTGGCCCCCCCAAATAAAATCAAAGGTATGAAACTGAGGGTCTGGTTTCATACCTTTGATTTTGATGAAATCAGATGGCCAGGGAAGCCGAGGGCCCAGACACCAGTGCTGTGGCTAGCCCCCGTCTCTGAAACGTGGGTGCCTATTTTCCTACCATCCTAGGGATTTTTTCTTTTTGGCACACCCAGCGGTGCTCGGGCTGACTCCTGGCTCTGCACCCAGGAGTCACTTCTCCGTGATACATGGAGGACCGTATGGGATGCTGGAGATTGAACTCAGGTCGGCTGTGTGCAGACCCTCCAACTTACTCTCTGTGAGTTCTTGGATGCTGGTTGATGGCATGAGCAACCCCAGGCCTGGCTGCTGGGGTGTCCGGGCAGGGGACAGCTAGGAATGCCGTGGCAGCTGCTTATATCATTACAATGACAGGGATTCGGGGTGGAGGCAGGGAAGATCCCTTTCTTTGCTGCTGAACCTTTTTTGATTTTCTAGAAAGTTCTCTCTGGTTTCAGTCCACTGCCCTTTTCCTGCTCTCACGAGCCTTCGCGGGGGCCGGGAGCTCACACCTGGGAGCCGGGGCGCTGGGTTAATTTTTCCCAGAGTCTCATGTTGTTCCTCACTCCAGGTGCAAAGTCAGTTCTCGCTGGGTGTTGATGATGACATCTAGGTGGGAGCCTGGGGCCGGCTCACTGCAGCTCGGGGGAGGGGGCCCCCTCAACAGTGACCCTGACCCCTGAGCATATCCAGGACCCCTGAGCATACCCTGCAGCGCCAGAATGTTCAGGGAGGAAGAGGAAGGAGCTGGAGGATGGAGTCACTTGTTTGCACCCGTGAGAATCAAGAGGCATTTATGGCAAACGCACCTGGAAGCCCCCCCCACACCCCCCAGGGTGCAGAAATGCATCGGGGGGTTGAATTCCTGAGAACACAGTGCCAGGTCCGGAATCTCGGCTCAGCAGCGCCCAGCTCTCGGGGGCATTCCGCGGCACACCTCTCTCGGTTCCTAATTATCACATCTTCCATGTGATAGATGAGAAATGAAAGGCAGGGAGGCGGCGAGTGTGCGCCGAGGGACGCGGGGCGCCTGACCCACTTAGACATCGCCGGAACAGACCCTGGAGATGGGCGGCTTCTCCCCAGGGACGAAACCCTCATTTCTCAAAATACCAGGTTTGGGCGAAACGGGGGCTGGTGTCGCAGGGGCCAGCCGGGAGGGCCGAGGCGTCAGAACGAGAATGATCCTGTCTTCACCGAGAGCTTCAGCCCCCAAACCAAGCCGCTCCGTTCTCCGCGGGTGACCTGTGGGAGTCTAAGCCCCGGGGCCAGCGACAGCGAGCGGCTGTGCCAGCTGGTGCCTCTCCCCAGGGAGCGGCGGTCGCTACTAACAGGCAATTGTTTCTCACGCCCCGGCTCAGCCCGGGAATCATGACTCTCAGAGTCTTCCAAACTGCATTTTGCATTACTCAGACGTCACAGTCCCATGCTGGGGGCTCAGCCTGACCGTTACTCGGGTCCTGTGCAGCTCTGGGGGGACGTCCGTGAAAGGGGTACAGCCTCGACATCTGGAGGAAAGGAAAGTATTCCATGACTTCGGGCCTTTTTTATTTCTGCAACCAAACAGCAGGGACCATGTGCCTGATTAGAGACACCCCGCGCAGGAGCCCGCGTGGACCAGGGTCCCCCTGACGCTCAGGCGCCCTGACCCACGGCCCGAGAAGAGGGCCCTGCCCGGGCTGTGGGTGGGGTGCGCGTGCGCAGACAAGCTCACCTGCTGGGCAGCCGAAACCCCAGCGACGCCTCCAGGGCCCCAGGTGCGCCGGGAGGAGGATGCGGGTGCCTAGCAACGGCGCCCTCCCGCCCCCGCTCCGCTCCTGGCCTTCCTATTGGCCAGCAGCAGAGATGGACAGCGCGCCTCAGCCCCCGGCCAGTCTGGGCTGGGGCCCCCGGGGGGGGGGGACAGGAGGGCTGCGTGCAGCAGAGACAGCGTCCCCCGCCACGGAACGTGCTAGTCCCTCCCGCACCCTGGGCAGGCTGCGTAGGCGAGGGCGTCCCCTCCACCCTAGAGTCACTCGGCGTTGGAGAGGCTCCCTCCTGGGGCCACGCACCGCCACAGAAGCTTCAGCCCAAGCCTCTCGGCCTGGCCCTTCTTAGCAGCCCGGTGCCTGTCGCCCTTCCAGGAACTGCTCCTCCCTCCAGTTCCACGCCTCTCCAGGGCGCACTTCCAGAGACGCAGAGAAGTTTGGTCACGAGCCCGAGGTCACACAGCCAGGAAGTGTGGTGCTGAGATTGACACGCAGACAGCCTCGCTCCACCGCAGACCTGGGGACAATCCCTTTCTGCCCACCCCGGGCGAGGCTCTGCGGCGACACAGGGTTTTCTGGCGTTGGAGCACTGTGGGTGGAGGTACCGTTAAGGGGTGGAGCAGGTAGGATGGGTCTGCGTCCTTCCCACCCTCCCACAGGGGCCCAGCCCCATCCCGCTGCCCCTCTAGGCTGCTCCCCACCACCTCCAGCAGGGAACAAATCAGTGACATGAAATTGACTGCAGCCTCAGTGCCCGACAGGCGGCGGGCACCAGGGCTCCGCCCGGCCGGCACAGTGGGTGTGAAAACCATAAGGAAAAACCTGTGCGGGAAAGTAACAGTGGGCCTGAGAGAGGGGGTGCAGCGAGGAGGGCGTTCGCCTTGCAGGAGACCAACCTGGGTGCATGTCTGGACCGTGCCAGGCACGATCCTGGGCACAGACCTGGGAGTCAGCCCTGAGGAGTGCCAGGCTGGCACCGGGAGCTCGGTAAGGAAATAGGGAACCAGCGGGGCGAAACGTTCCCTTTGTATTGAGGGGAACATGTACAGGGCACCACGGAACGTGTCTCTGGGGGATCCCCGGGCTCTGAGCTGCGGGGGTCCGCGGCGCCGGCTGGGGGTCGGGGTGCCTTCACCTGCGCCCCTCTCTTCCCCGGCGGCTTGATTGCTTCCTCCGTCCCCGCGATATTTTCATCATGCTGTATATTTTTATTACAGATAATGATTTGTGAGATGAGAGCAATTTAGAATTGGCAGCAAGTACCCAGGGAACAGAACACACACGCCAATTTGCAAAATTAAAAACCAAACAAGGCCCTCGTTTCCATCCCGCTCATCAGCCAAGTGGGCGGTGTACGCAGACCCTCAGGGGGAAGTGGGGGAGGGGCACACGGGCCCAGGGGCGGGGCTGTGAGCTGAGCTGGGTGGGGGACCGGCAGGAGAATGGAGCCAGACTTTTGGTTTGGGGACAACACAGCGGAGCTCGGGGTTTACTCCGGGTAGGCTCGGGGGACCGTGTGTGGTGCTGGAATCCAACCCGGGTGGGCTGCGCACAGGGCGAGCCCCTTGCCGCTGGCCTGTGGCGTCTGCCCTCTCTCCGGAGCACGCTCGGTTGGGGGGTCCCTCCCGCACGGGGGGCTGCAGCCGGGTTCTCGCAGGCAAAGCATCCACCCCCGCCCCGGTGTTGGGACAGCTCAGACTCTCACCCAGCCTGGTGACCCGCGCGCGTGCCACAACTCCAAGTGTCGAATTGAGGAAAAAAAAAAAAACAAAAGATGTAGTCGGCCTCAGGGGCCAGACTCGGGAGCACAAAGGGGGGCTCGGAGCAGAGGACTGAGAGAGAGCAGCAAAGGCGCGGGAGGAGCCGGCGCTCAGCTGAGCGCGCCACGCACCTGCGCACAGCACCCGCGCACAGCACCCGCGCACGCACCCGCGCACGCACTCACGCACCCGTCCACAGCCCCGCGCACCTGCACACGCGCACCTGCACACACACCCGCGCACCTGCACACACACCCGAGCGCGCCCACGCCACCGCACACGCCCCCGCCCACCCACGGCCCCGCGCCCGCCCCCGCGCACCTGCACCACGCATGCACGGCACCCGGTCCACTCACCCGCACACGCACCGACCCCCACACTGGTGCAGGCGCGCCCACGCCCCCGCCCCCGGGCTGTCGCGGTAAGCCCACTGAGCCACCCTGCCCTGCTGCCCGCAGGGACTGCGTTTGGCTGAAGGCAGGAGACTGGACAGCTGCTCCCTGCCGCGCTCTGACCCAGGGACCGGCCTCCGGCAGCTGGACACCGCTGAGTCCGGGTCCACTGTCCAGGGAGCAGGAAGGGAAGAGGACAGAGCCTGTGTGCCACACGCCCGCTGGCAGCCCCCCTGCGTCTCACGGGCCTGGACACGGGCTCCCCCACATTGCCGGCCTGAAGGGGCCTGAGCGGCCAGCGGGGAGTCCACTGGCTGCAGCCAGCTAAAGACCTTGTCTGACGGAGGAATTGGGGGTGTTGGGGGAGGCCCTGTAAGTGGGAGTGGGCTGGGCAGGTGGGGTCCCGGGGCTCCCCGACAGTGCTCAGGGAACCAGCTGGGGATGAAACCCGCGTCGGCCACCTGCAGACAGGCACCGAGGCCTCAGCCCCGGGACTGGCTTCTGGTCCTCCCCGTGCTCCTGGACCTGAACCCGAGTTGTTTCCCCGGCCAGCACCCGCCCCCACGCCATGTGCCAGCCCACAGCCCGCACCCACCACACTGCCAGCAAATTCCTGGCTGCGGCCCTTGGCTTGCCACAGTTCTGACGCTGTTGGCTTAGAAATTTCGGCCAGGTGGTGTTTCTCCCACGGGGAATGTTTCTGGTTGCCAGAACGCGTGCTTCTAACCTGGGCGTGGCTTTGACCCTAGAAGTGTCCACTCCCTTGGAACGCTTCCTTCTTTACACAACCGCCCGAAGCCTCTGTTCGGAAACCCTATATTTGCATGAGCTGCCACTGAGGTGGCCGTAAAAGCCCCCTCCGGCTTCTCACGACACTGCTGGTCCTGGTAGCGGTAGATGGGTCGGAGCGAGGTAGCATGTGCAGGAAAGACAGACAGCTGCATCCCTGCAGGAATACCCACCCCTCGAGAGAGAAAGATGAACATGGCCGGGCCTGCAGCAATAGCACAGCGGGGAGGGCGTTTACCTTGCATGTGGCCGATCCGGGTTCGATTCCCAGCATCCCATAGGGTCCCCCGAGCACTGACAGGAGTGATTCCTGAGTGCATGAGCCAGGAGTGACTTCGGTGCATCGCTGGGTACGGCCCAAAAAGCAAAAAAAAAAAAAAAAGAGATGGTCTTAGTTTTCAAAAGAGAAACCTCGGGGCGAGTGAGTGAGCGCCAACACGGCTTCGAAGGGTGTTTCTGGGGAGGGAATGTGCCTCGCCTTCGTGGGTACACAGGCGGAGTGTCTACAACCACCCAGAGTTCCTGGCTTAGGAGTGCCCCAGGGGAATAACTGTCGGGTGGGGGCAGGGCTGTCACGGGGCCAACCCCAGCGCTTGCTTCCCGAGTCTCAGGGCCCACGCCCGCCGTGCTCCTTCCACGGCGTCTGTGTATCTCGGCTCCGAGCTGCTCTTCAAAGCTCTGTTTTAGCCCCCGGAGCCCTCGGAGTGCTTGAGAGGCTCCGTGACGGACGGCAGACCTGAGCACCGTTCCCCGAGGAGCTGCTTTCAGAAGGGCACATGGGCCCAGCAGCGGGAGTGGAGAGGGGCCCTGTGGGCGCTGGCCCTGGGCTTCAGGGGTGAAGCAGGCAGGGCCACCCCCAGGCACCGCCCCCAGAGGAGAGTCCCCATTAGCGGAGAGCCTGGGGGAGAGGCGGGGGGGGGGGGGGGGCGGTCGGTGACTAATGAAATGATCCGTATCTGGGGTTTGTTTTATTTGCTTTTGTTTGGATTTTATTCCCAGGTCACACTCGGGTGCTCGGGGATCACTCTGATACTCTGATGGTTCTGGGGGGACCCTACAGGGTTCGAGGAGCCACCAGTGCCCTACCCTCTGCCCTATCCTTCCCACCCTGGGGTTTATTTGAAATGTTTCAGAAAAAAAGAAAAATCATTGGTGGCAGCTGGGGTCGGAGGAACGTAACTAGTCAAGATGTGGCCCGGGGCCCGTGCCGCTCACCTGGGGCACATTTGCCACGTCTCATGCAGACGACGGGCGCCCCTCCCTCCAGCACGGGCCAGGTGGGCTGCCCAGAGCTGCGCATGGGGGACACGGTGGGAGTGAAGGCGGCACAGGGGGGTCCCTGCCAGACCCCCGGGCTCATGAGACATGACACTGCAGCAGCCGGGGGGCCCAGCGGGTCTCGGGTCCCGAGTCCTCCTCAGCAAACCCCGCCGGAGGTTAGAGCTGGGGTGGGGGTCAGAAGGGCGCTTGGGGTCTCCATCAGCATCTCGACCCCAGCCCCCCGGCAGCGTTTCCCGGGGTTTGTTCTCGGGCGCTGTGTCCCCGCCCTCGGCCGGGTGGGCTCTGGGGCGCCCGTGGGGGCTCCTGACTGCCCAGCTGGGCCTGGGGCTCAGGCTGGAGGGTCTCGGCTGGGGCGTGGCCGGGAGCCGGGCCAGGGGAGGCCAGTGTGGGGGCCACGGCCGGCTGGTCAGCAGGCGTGTTCCCGGGGTGGCCTCCGGGGAGGGCCGCTCTCACACCACTCGAGGTGCCCCGCCCCGTGCGGCCCCGCTCACGTCAGGAGCCCTGTGGAAACAGCCACGCGCAGCTCCTGGAACGCGACCCCGAGGGACCCCCGGGGACCCACTCACGGGTCAAGCCGTTGACCCCCAGCGTGATTTTAGGCATCTGATGGGAACGGGCAGGGGTGAGTGTGAGCGGGGGGGAAACTGAGGCTGGGGAGTTCCTGCAGGTGTTGGCTGGGCCTTGGGCACAGCCAGGGCCCCTGAAGGGCATGAAGGCACAGGAGTGGTGGCCTGTGTTACCCACTCCCGGAAAAGCAGGGGTGTCTGTGTGTGCGCATCATGTGTATGAATGTGTGTGCATGTGTGCATGTGTGTGTGCATGTGTATGTATGTGCATGTGTGTGAATGCATGTGCATGTGTGCATGTGTGTGGGCGCATGTGTGTACGTGTGTGCATGTGCATGTTGCGTGAGCATGCTGTGTGTGTGCATGTGTCGTGTATGTGCATGTGTGTGCACAACTGTATATGTACTTGTGTGTGCATGTGTGTATGTGTGCGTGTGCTCGTGTGTGCATATGCGTGTTGCGTGAGCATGCTGTGTGTGTGCATGTGTCGTGTATATGCATGTGTGTGCACAACTGTATATGTACTTGTGTGTCCATGTGTGTATGTGTGCGTGTGCTCGTGTGTGCATATGCGTGTATGTGTGTGCACGCTCGTGTGTGTGTGTGTGTGTGTGTGTGCTGAATCATCTGTGTGTGTGGAAGAGAGAGACAGACGGGGCCGAGAGCTGGCCCCTCGGGAAGCTCACGGCCGCCTGCAGGCCTGGGCCCTCATGAATCAGCCCTCGGGCTCTGCCGCAATGAGGGGCCGTCATAGACCAGGACAGGGAGGTCACAGCCGGCAGGGCCCGATGGCACCCGCCCTGGGGGACAGGTCAGTGTCAGCCTTTGTCTGGGGGTCTTGGCCACGAGACTGCCGGACACGGGAAGCCAATGTGGGTGGCAGCGGGGGAGGGAGGGAGGGCAGCCTGGGCACGGCCGGGAGGCTGCGGGGTCCCCAGGACCCAGGACAGAGTGAGACCGGGGGTCACCGCTGTGCCTCCCCACTCGCTTTCCTGGGACTCTGGCCTCGGATGCTGAGTCCGCCCGGCCCCCGCCTTGGTCTCCTTACAGCCCCCGACGTGCTCCCTTGCCCCATCCCCAGTACCCTGAAGTCCTGCATTGTGACCAGGCCAGGGCAAGAGGTCGCTCTGGGGGACGCTGCTCTTTCTGCTCCTGGCTCAGTGGGGCCAGAGCTGGACAGAAAGGAACCACAGTCCAGCGCGCACCCTGTGCAGACCTACCAGCTGCCGCCGCCTCTGAGCTGCCCTCCTGGATTCTTTCCCACAGCAGGAGCAGAGGGTGGGCCCAGCTGTGGCACTTGCTTCCCCTTGGCTAGCAGCTGCAGCAGGAAGCCAGGAAGAGGGACCCCCCCCCCCCAGGATGTGCCTGCACATTTCCAGAAGCTTCCATTTCCAGTGGTGCCCATGGAGTGAGAGTCGGCGGGGGGGGGGGGGGGGCGGGTTGCAGACAGTGTCCCTGCTCCGCTCTGGGGGGTCACAGATGCGCAGGGTGGGGCTGGGAGCAGCGGGGAGCCCCTCGCGCAGGGCTTCACGCCTGGCCTGGGAAAGCCGTCCCTGCCTTCCACTGGGGGCCCAAATAAAAGCCCGTTTCCAGGGCAACCAGGAAGCCTCGCCAGAGCCAGCGTATTGTTTGGAAGCGGTTTGAAATCTTATCAATGGTTGCCAGGGAAACCGGGACGGACCCAGGCCTCGAGGTGACTTGGAGAAGAGGCAGCCGGAGCAGATTTGAATTCCGGGAATGCGCGGGAGCAGAAAAGGGCGTTGCTTCCTCTCGCACCGCTGGGCCCCGTCCCAGGCACGGCCCCCTGGCTGGTGGCGTCAGAACATGCACCCGGAAAGCCTCGAGGCTCGGAGACGCCACCAGAGACCAGGTTGCTTGTTCCTCTAGGCTGTACTCAGGGCTTCCTCCTGGCGGGGCTCAGGCGACCTTATGGGACTCAAACCCAGCCGCGAGCAAGGCAAGCGCCCTACCCACTGGACCATCTCTCCGGCCCCTATACTATCTATCGCTCTGGCCCCAGGAGCCAAATTTGTAATGACTATGTTGTATTCCATGTTGGGAAAAAAGATTTGAAGGGGTAGCTGAGCCCCCAGATCAGGCCTGCGGTGACCACAGGGGAAATGGTGACATGGCAGATCAGCTGGGTGAAGAGTGACTCAAACGCCTGACGTCTCACCAGCCCGAGGGCCGAGCACCTCCAGGGTACTCTGAGCCCCCAGGGAGTGTGCTCCGGAGACAACTTACCCCCCAAAATATGAATCTCAAGTGGCCAGGCACGCGGCGGAACCAACCTTTCAAAGTGACTTTAATTAGTGATCCCTTTTCTATGTGGTTTTCTATGTGAGCATCATTCTTTTCTGTGTGGATACCTTTGTGTCTGTGGGATATTATTTTTTTCTGTGAGGATACCACCCGTTTCTGTGGGACATTAATATTTTCTGTGAGGATACCACCTGTTTCTGTGGGACATTATTATTTTCTGTGAGGATACCACCCGTTCTGTGGGACATTATTATTTTCTGTGAGGATAACACCCGTTTCTGTGGGATATTATTTTTTTCTGTGATGATATCATCCGTTTCTGTGGGATATTATTATTTTCTATGTGGGTATCATTATCCCTGGGTTCATCTGTTTCTACCTCACAAATTGTGTCTGACTCCAAATACGAAAGCCAGGGGAAGCGCAAGACGGTCTCCTTCTAGACCCGCGTGAAAGCAGCCTTTAGCACAGGGACAATGAACAGACCTACCCAGGAAATTAAAAATGCAAATCGCGGCTTCACGGACCCCCACGGCACAGCTGTCCCTTTATTTCTTATTTATGGGTCTGTCTGGGCCTCCCTGCCTCGCTCTGGAGCCCGGGGCTCCCTGGGGCCCATCAAGGGAACCTGGGGTGGGGGCCCAGTGGTACTGGGGTTCTAATGGGCCGGGCGTGAGCAAGTGCACACCTGAATCCTATGTGCTGTCTCTCTGGCACCTAATGCCAGGGCTTGATGCCCAGGCACACACCTCCATGCCAGGCAGCCGTGTGGGAGCCCAGTGTCAGGCTGCCTCCCCCGGGAAGGCCTCCTGGGTTTGCAGGTCCTGGCTGGTTTCCATAAAGGCTCTCTCGGGACTGGCTAAGGCTCTCCTTTCCCCTCCGTGGGCCTCCTTCCATGCTTTCTGCTCTGCTTCCTGTTTGGTTTGGGGCTGGGCGTATGCTCTGGGCACTTCCCGTGCACAGCTCCAAGCTTGCGCCCTCAGTGCAGGGGCCTGGACCTGGGGAGGCCGCAGTCCAGCCCAGAGCTTCTGCCCAGGCCACTCCTCATCCTTCAGACCCCAGGCCCTGTGGCGAGAGTCCACCAGGGGGCGCCACGCTGGCCGGCTGGAAGCCGACCCAGGCCCTTCCGGCCCCTCCCCTGGGGGCTTGTGTGGTGCCTGGTGACAGCCCCGCTTCTTCCCAGCCTGCTGACCTCCCCGCGGCCACGCCACCCCCACAGGGCCCGTCAGCCCGGCACGGCTTCCAGGGGAGGGTTGCTGGGGGCAAGGGAGTGTCCGGCCTGGCCAGCGTGACGGCCCATGCCAGGGTGGACACACAGAGCACATCTGGGCACACGTGTGCACGTGCTTCACGTGCGAGGTCACTTCGTACACAGACACATGTGTGCTACACATCACATACACGGACACACATCAGCACAACATGCATACGTGGATGTGCATACAGAACACAAAAATAGTATGCACCCATGTACATGCAGGTACACGTACACACATCTACATGCATGTGTGCGCACACCCAGAGCACACAGATGCTCTGTAGCAGGATGTGATGTGGGCACACACGGACGCGTACACACACACACACACACACACACACACACACACACACACACGAGGCTCCCCAGGCTCCCCGTGGACTCTCCTCTAGGTCCCTGTAAACCTGACGTCAGTCTAGAGCTCCAGGGAGAGCGGGAGCTCGGTCTTAGTTTGGGGCACCCCTGGGGTGTGGGGGTTTGGGGGCGCTCTCTGTGGCCTGGACATGGGTTGAGAGGGGAGACCCAGAGGGGAGGGGGCTTCCAGATGGCCCAGGGTCTCCGGGCCCCTGCTGGGCGCGGGGTCTCCGGGTCCCTCCTGGGCGCGGGGTCTTCCCGCCCCTGCTGGGCGCGGGGTCTCGGGCCCCTGCTGGGCGCGGGGTCTCCGGGCCCCCCTGGAGATGCGTGCAGCTGACCTCTGAGGGCTGCGGTCGGAAGTGTCCAGCCTAGTGGGCGGGGTCCAGTCAGGCAGGGAGACGGCACAGACCACCCAGCCCCGAGCCACTGCCGTGCTGTCTGGCCCTGGGGACACGGACAGTGACCTGCGCCCTGCCGGGGCCAGGGGCATGCGGGGTCCCGCGGAGGGGCGTGATGGGGCCGTCCGGGGAGGCCTCGGGCAGGCGTTGCGTGGATGTTGCTCCCTCGGGGCACAAACGCCGTTTCCGGGTGATTAGGAACTGCGGGTGATCCGGCCCGTTGGGAGCCAGAGAGGGACCCACCCAGAGGGGCTGTCTGCGAGCTGCGGGACCCCGGGCCACCCCCCCCCCGGGATGCACAGACAGCCTGGCCCCGCAGCCCACCACACGCCCACCACGGCTGTCCTGTCCCCGGACTTGCGATTCCAGGCAATGTGACTGCGTCCACTGCTATTTCAAACTGAGGCAGAGGCTGCAGGACACCAAAGAAGGAAAGAAAGCAGAAAGAGGGGCCGGGGAGGGCCCAGAAGTGCAGCACATGCCTTTCATGCGTGAGGCCCTGGGTTTGATCCCCAGCACCACAGAAAAGTTGGTGGGGGGGAGAAGGAAATTAGTAGTATAAAAAAATGAAATGCAGGGGCCAGAAAGATAGCCCAGTGGTTAGGGATGTGTGTGTATTCTCAGTGTGGTCCAGCATCATATCCCCCCTTCCCGGGCACGCCTGGGGTATCCTTGGTGGCCACAGCTCCCCTAGGTGCCAGTAGCACCACCTGATGACTCCAGGGTCTGGGAGCCAGTGTCCCTTTAGGACACTGTGACCACAGCCTGCTGGAGGCAGCTTACCCTGAAGGCCGGGAGGAGACGCCCCGTGCTGAGGGCAGAGGCCGTGGGGTCTCAGAGAGGCTGAGCTGTCCAGGAGTTGGGGGCACCTACTCTAGGGGGTGTCACCTTGATCTTTAGCTTTTCACTTGAGCTTTTCTGGGCACACACTGCCCTTTCACTTGGGGTACAGGAGGGGGTGAATCTGCCGGGTTCCGGGGTACAGCTGCAGACAGGAGGCAGACCTCTCGCCTGCCCGGACACTGAAGTGCCCTTCAGGCCTCCTGGGCCAGTGCGGGGCGGTGGCAGGGCCACTTTGAGCTGGGCGACACCTCGAAATGCCCGGACCCCCCAGTTTCCGGCCCCCCCAGCCCAGTGAGCGCTCTGGAGAAAGCCACGTGACCTCCTCACCTTAAGCAAAAGAGTCGGGGTGGGGGTGGGCCTCTCTGGGTTTCAACTGCTGACTTACAAAAATAGTCTTAATAACAGGAGCGGAAACCTGAGGAGCTTCGTGCAACCAGAAAACTACATTAACCCGAGCCTGAAAGCTCCCGGCCTGCCGAGCACCGGGGCTCAGGCTGTTATAGACGCAGACGGAGACAGGCCCGGGGCAGGGGGTTCATGTGGCCTTCCTGCCCCCAAACCAGCTCAGACTGTCACTTACAATCCCGCCAACAGAACCCTGTGGAGCCGTCACGGGTCGAATAACCCGCCCCCTCACCCACGCCAAGTCACTGCCACTGTCATCCCGTTGATCTTTGATTTGCTCGAGCGGGCACCAGTAACATCTCCATGGTGAGACTTGCTGTGACTGTTTTTGGCATATTGAATATGCCATGGGGAGCTTGCCAGGCTCTACCGTGCGGGTGGGATACTCTCGGTAGCTTGCCGGGCTCCCCGAGAGGGGCGGAGGAATCAAACCGGGTCGTCCGAGTGCAAGGCAAACGCCATCCCCTCTGTGCTATTGCTCCAGCCCCCGCACCGAGTCTGCTCCTATATTCCAAGCCCACAGGGGGCAAATCTGACCTATTTCTCCGTCACGGAGAAATTCACATTTGAAGAATAAAGTGTTTTGTGGGGTGAGGGGGGGATTCCCAAGCTGCTCCGGACCTGGGGCCCCGCCTGTGATTCTCAGCCCGCCGGGTTGGGGTTCAACGCAAGGACCCCGCAGAGCCGGGGTTACCCGCCTCTCCCAGGGAAGCTGCGGTCAGCGTGGGGAGACAGCCGGAGAGGGCGAGCCTGGGCAGCAGGGGCCCGGGGACCCACATCTGTCTGGCCCTGTGCGGGTCTGGTTGCCTCCACCTCATTGGACGGGGCAGACAGGGACTGCGGGCTCAGCTGGCAGTGCTCAGGGGCTTCCAGAACTACAACCTAAATCCCCAGTGACCCCCCCCCCAGGGCGAGGCATCTGCTGGGTGCCCCCAGCCCTGCATCGTTTCCCGCCAGCATCGGGCCCCTGATGCCATCAGGTTCCCAGCGTCCCGGCTGGATGGAAGTGGCTGCAGATGCACCCCCAGGAGAGATCAGGGCCCCGCCCCGGGTGGGGCTGCACCCCGGTTTCCAGAGCTTGCCGCCTCCCTAGTGCTCTCGGGCAGGGGCTGGGATGTGGGATGTGGGAGGCCACGGGTGAGAATCGCATCAAGGAGACACAGGTCTGGACTCGGGGCCAGCTGCGGAGGGGTGTCGGGTGGGGACTTGGGGGACATGCTCAGGGAGCACCAGCTCGGGCCCGAGGGGTCTCCGGGAGGCACACTCTCCCCGGTCACGCGCCCACCCCCCCACGCCGCTCAGTCCTGCTGCAGCGTGAGCGGCTGGACCCACCCGATGCGGCAGAGATGGACGTCAAGTATCCGCCGTGGCGCCAATGGCCACCTGTCCCTTGGCGCCGACACTCGGAGGCACCGTCGGTGCCCGCGAGTTTCTGTGCCTTAAGGACTGTGTAACGCTTCTTCAGACGTGCTTCTTTTTTTCTTACTGGGTCACACCTGGCGATGCTCAGGGGTGACTCCGGCTCTGTGCTCAGGAATTACTCCTGGCGGTGCTCGGGGGTACCCTATGGGATGCTGGGAATCGAACCCGGGTCGGCCGCGGACAAGGCAGACGCCCTCCCCACGGTGCTGTGGCTCCAGCCCTAGACGTGATTCTTTCAAAGGAAACAGCCAGGAAGCCGCAGAGAGCCGGGACCGCGGTGCTGGTCGGGGTTGTACTACGGGCTGCGAATCACAGGAAACCGTCCGCGGCACCCAGCCAGGGTCTCTCTGAAAGGGCCCTAAGGTGGTAACAAGGGGGGGGCTGAGCTGTGGGTCACACTCAGCGTCACCCCCCAGGGACACTTGGGCACCACAGGGACAAGCCGGCGTCTGATATTGGAGCAACTTCCAGCTTTTCCCAACCCCCCACATGGCCTGTTTCCCAGGACGGAGGGGATGTGGCCTGGCCTCGGTCCCTGACCGGCCACCTTGCGGGGGCAGCCCAGGCAAGTGGGTGTCCCGGGGCGTCCCTGGGAACCAGAGTTCTCAAGCTTTCTCCTTTTTGTTTTGAGTTTTTGGGGGTCACGTTTGGTGCTGCTCAGGGCTTCCTCCTGATGGGCCTGGGGCCGTCTGGGGTCAAATCTGGGTTGACTACCTCAAGGCAAACGCACTGCCCACTGAGCCATCTCTCTGGCCCTCTTCTCTGGGCAGAAACGTGATGGCCTGAGCCATCACAGACGTGCTCGGGCTCTCGGGGGCCAAAGGTGGGGTTTCGTCCCTGCCCCCAACAGCCCCGGGGGCTGGCTTTGTGGAGAAACATCCCTCCTAGGTATGAGTTTGGAGCCACTGACGCTAAGAGAACCGAGACCCATTCATTGACTCCACACCTCAGACGGAGGTCACTCCCCCTCAGACGGAGAGCGGGTGGGGCCACCCGGGCCGAGGTCACTGCATATTGTTGCCAGCAGCTGGGCGGCTGGAGGAGCCCACGCACCCTCCACAGAGAATGGGCCTGGCCACACCGTGGACTGTCCCTCAGCCCCACGAGGGAGGGGGCCTCTGACAGGGCCACCGAGCTGGGCCCCGAGGTCATGGGAAGTGAAAGAGTGGGTTCTCCCTCTCCTGGACTAGTCCGGCTTCTAGCAGAGAAGGGGGGGGGGTGGTGGCTGGGTGCCAGGGCCAGGCCGGGCAGCTTTGCAGAGTCCCGGGCTGGTGATGGAAACGGCCATTCAGGGACAGGAGCACACTTAGTGCCCTGGCCGCCCCCTGGACCCACTGCCTCCGGAAGCTTTCCTGTTCTGGGCATTTTCTCACCATTGACACCACTGACGTCATCTGTCCAGGGGGCCGGAGGGACAGTAAGTGACTTAGGCCCTGGTCTCGCATGCAGACAGCCGGGGTTCAATTCCCAGGACCACTGTGGTCTCCTGAGCCCCACCCAGGAGTCAGCCCTGAGCACAGAGCCGGGAGCCAGTCCTGAGCACAGAGCCAGGAGTCAGCCCTGAGCACAGAGCCAGGAGTCAGCCCTGAGCACAGAGCTGGGAGTCAGCCCTGAGCACAGAGCCGGGAGTCAGCCCTGAGCATGGCCGGGTGTGGCTCCCAAACTACAAACAAACAAAACCAAATGAAAGCCCCGCCTCTGTTTGGGGGCCGGGTGGCCAGCTTGGTGGCGCATTTGCCTTGTATGTGTCCTGAGTCCCGTCACTGCCAGGGCAAAAAGAAAATCTGCCGGCGACTAACTCACAGGCTGAGTCTCTCGCACCTCCGAGCTGCTTTTGCGGGACGTGCGGAGGGCCTGGGGTCGGGCCCTCACACTGACCCTTCGCTGTCTTGACGTTTGCCTTCCCCAGAACGTCACCCGCCGGGATCAGCGCTCGGTGACCTTTTCCGATGAGCTTCTTCCTCCCGGTCACGTGCCCCTTCCCGGCGGCTGCGCCCCTGTCAGCACGGGACTGCACGGCACTGCCAGGCGGGCACTGACTACCCGGTCATCAGCTCAGGGAGCACTGCTGGCCGGGCTCAGGGAGCACTGCTAGCCGGGTTCGGGGCCAGCTGGGAGCCTGCAGGGCAAGCGCCTTCCCCTCTGTCCTGGTGCGGGGGCCAGCGGGGCCCTGGGGGCTGTTGCGTGACGGCACGTGTCCTTCCCACGTCCTGTCTTTCTAGCGCCAACATGTTTCCTCTTTTACAAAATCAGTGTGGCTTTTTGAACAGAAGGAAGACAACGTTTTAAATTTAAATTTAATTATTATTTTTTTTTTGCTTTTTGGGTCCCACCCAGCGATGCACAGGGGTTACTCCTGGCTCATGTGCTCAGGAATTACTGGTGTTACTTGGGGGACCCCGTATGGGATGCTGGGAATCGAACCCGTGTCGGCTGTGTGGAAGGCAAACGCCCTCCCTGCTGGGCTATCGCTCCAGCCCCCATTTTTTTTTTTAATTAGGTCACAACTGGCGATGCTCGATGTTCAGGGATTACTCCTGGTTCTGTGCTCAGGAATTACTCCTGGCGGTGCTAAGGGGTCAGATGGGATGCCAGGGATCGAACCCAGGTCGACCACGTGCAAGGTAAATGCCCTCCTACCCTCTGTGCTACCACTCTGGCCCCAGGAAGACAAGTTTCACTGACCCTCCAGGCCTTATCACCTGGCCCGGGAATTTCAGGGTCCAGCATAGAATTAGTTTTTCCTTCTCAAAGAAACCAGCCAGACCCACTCCTTCAGGTAAGAAACGGTTGCGTTTGATTTGTGGTGCTATGCTGCCCCCTGGTGGCAGCCCTGGGACGGTCACCACTGCAGGCTCGTTTCTTGGCTCGGGGGCTCCCTTCTCTTGCTCTTCAATGTTCCCGTCCCTTGCAGCCCTGCGTACGCCTGCAACTCCACCGCTCTCACGGCGTCACGCCAGGGCAACGCCAGCTTTGGAAAGTCCTTCCTCTCCCCACGTATCATCTATCGATGACTCATGTTTGCTCCCAGGGCCAAGCCCACGTCCCCAGCCACCTGCTCGGCCTCCGAGGACAGAGGCCTCGCCCGCCCGCGTGAATCCAGGTTCGTGCGTCGCAATATCCTCCCTGAGAAGACAGAACGAGCAAACACCGCGGCGGGACCCCGTTTCCGGCCGCCCGCTGCTGTGGGTGAATGTCATGCCCCTTTGATTTTTTTTTTTTTTTTTGAGTCACACCTGGCGATGCACAGGGGTTACTCCTGGCTCTGCACTCAGGAATCACTCCTGGTGGTGCTCAGGGGACCATATGGGATGCTGGGAATCGAAGCCGGGTCGGCCGCGTGCAAGGCAAACGCCCTACCCGCTGTGCTATTGCTGCAGCCCCCGTGCCCGTTTGATTTGTTTCACGGGAGGGAAAGTCTCAGCTAAGAGGCGTCGGTGCCGACGTTCTTGGCCCGTGATGAAGACGAGTGACTTGACTGAGATGTGGGGAGCAGTTCCGCCATGGGTCCCCCAGAGTGAAAGGTAACTAGGACCAGGGAACACATGGATGAGGCGGCTTGCAGGTTAAGATGCGCAATCAACCATGGTTTCCCGGCTTCCTGGGTCACTCCTGGCGGGGCTCAGGCGACCGTGGGGTGCCCGGGATCGAACCCCGTTAGCCTCAAGCAAAGCCGGCGCCTTCCCAGCCGTGCTATCACCCCAGCCCCACAGTGACTTCTCTGAAAGGCTGGGGATCCGCTGGCGTAAGTTTTGTGCCCATTGAACGTACCCTTCAAAAACAAAGGTCACCAGTGAAGTAGCTGAAGAATGAATTAGGGCCAGGAATTGGCTCAAGGGTGAGGATTAAGGGGAGGGGGAGGAGTTAATCCCATGCCCCTGCCCGCATCCGGACCACCAGGTGTGGTCCCAAAACTAACGAAAGGAAAGAGAAACTAAGATTACTGCTCAAAAGCATAAAAACCCGGTGGTGTCCCGTGCAAGTTTCATGAAAACAGAGGCCCTCACTCTCGATAGAAGCAGGCTCAAAGAGAACTTTCCATCCATCCAAGCGAGAAGTTTCTAGATGGTGCTGGGAAATGTGCACTGGTGGAGGGATGGGTGTCTAATCATCGTGTGACTGAAAATCAAACACGAAAGTTTTGTGACCGTATCTCACAGTGATTCAATTAAAAACAAACAAATAAATAAGACGTTTCTAGAATGGAGAACGTACCACAGGGGTGAAGGAAGCAGCAGAGACGGTCTCAGGTGGCTAGAAATAGTTGGTCCCATTTTCTCCTGTACAACAGAAGGATGGAGAGGGCCAATAAATTATACAGGAGCAATGGCTAAATTATTACTGGAAGCGAAACGGACATTTAGATGTAGAGGCATTGCTGTCCCTTGAAAATATGCAAAAATGCCAAAACTGAAAAAACAAAGAGAATGACACAGCTGTGGGGACACATATGTGAGCTCTGATGCTATGAAAATGCCCCCCAAGGCCTCTGTGAGTTATCTGCTATTCGAGATTATCCACCGAGGGCAATTAGTTATCCGGGTCCGAGTCGGATGGGGCATCTAACTAGACGGGACGAATTCTCATGGCAGAAAAAGGAGCAGCTCTGGGAACAAAATACCAGTTGGAGGCTGAGGATGAGAGCAGGGCAGGCCGTCCTGAAGACCCACTGCAGGATCCAGACACCCCCCTGCACCCCCCCCCGCCCCGCTTTCCAGGCCAGCAGTCTGGGGAGTTCTCCCCAAGGCAATCTGCCGAGACCCTCGGGTCCATTTAGAGATTGTCTTTTGGGGAGCGGGGTGTTATGCCTTTTTTGCCCCATCCGGCGGTGCTCAGGGCTTACTCCCAGCTCTGCACGCAAGGAGCACTCCTAGAGGTGCTTGGAGGACCGTTTGGGTGCTGGGAATCCTGGTCGCCACGTGGAACGCAAGTGCTCTACCCACTGTGCTATTCAGCTGTCCCCAAAAGACATTTAAAAATATTTTAAAACCATCTATGCATTGGGGTATATAACTTCCTTTTTTTTTCCTTTTTGTCTTTTTGGGTGACAACCAGCTGGAGCCATAGCACAGCGGTTAGGCGTTCGCCTTTCACGCGGCCTACCCGAGTTCGATTCCTCCGCCCCTCTCGGAGAGCCCGGCAAGCTACCGAGAGTATCGAGCCCGAGCGGCAGAGCCTGGCAAGTTACCCGTGCATATTGGATATGCCAAAGACAGTAACAATAAATCTCTCAATGAGAGACGTTACTGGTGCCCGCTCAAACAAATCAATGAGCACCGGGATGACAGTGACAGTGACAGTGACCCAGCTATGCTTAGGGCTGACTCCTGGCTCTGCACTCAGGAATTATTCCTGGCAGTGCTCGGGAGACCTACGTGATGCTGGGGGTCGAATCCGGCCGGGCTGCTGACAGGCCCTCTCGCCCCGGCCCTGGGGCGTGTGACCTGTAAAGGAACGAGAACCCAGTGTGATGCTGGTTACTGCGTGGGTCTCAGAGGCAAGGGCGGCGGCTTCTTTGTCTCTTTCCTCTAGTCTCTTTGGCTCTTGACAGTTCGGTTCCAGGTGCGATGAGGCTGTGCACGAGGCTCCCTCGTCCCCCCCTGCACCTCACCCCCCGCCACGCCCGTGAACCCTGGTCAGTCCCTGACATCGTCAGAGAACCTTCGTTACGGAATAGATGGTCTCAACCTCGCCAGCTGCTGCGTTTTCCTGATTTCTGTAAGTGCAATGGTTATATGATTCGTTAGTAACTATCCTACAGTCCAGATAAATCCTCATTAGAGAATTACCTCTGACATTATCATTATAACACTATTATAATTACCATTGTAATACAATATAACGTGTATTATAATTATACACATCTATCACATACACATTTATATATTGCATATGCTTATGTGCGCATACACATATCAAAGATTAGATAAATATGTATATGTAGAAATATAAATAAAATAGTAATAAAAGCCTCAAATAGCAAATATATAACAATTAAACAAAAAGTTATTATTTATACCTATAACTAATTTACCTTTGATATTTATTTTATTTTTAACAATGGCGTCTTTGGTTTTTTTGGTTGGTTGGTTTTGGGGCCACACCAGTGGTGCTCGGGGCTCAGCCCTCACTGCCCTGAGGGAGCACTCCCGGCGGGGCTCGGGCCACCAGATGGGATGCCAGGGATCGAACCCTGTTGGCCTCAAGCAAGGCTGGCATTACCAGCTGTCCTGCCTCTCCGGCCCCACAGCGACGTCTCTGGAAGGCCGGGGGTCAGCTGGCGTAGTTTTGTGCCCATTGACGTACCCCTCAGAAATGAAGGTGCCCTAAGGTGCTTTCAGAACAGTGAAGCAGAAACTACGAACTGCGCGTAAGGCTGAGCGCGGTCTCTGGCCGAGAGGGGCTCCCGGCCCACAGGGAAGACGCGGGAGCAGGAGGCTCAGGGTGGGCCAGGGGAGTGTTGGCTCTGCGCAGGTAACAGCGCCTGGCGCGGCAGCCTGTGCGCAGGAATGAAGGGCCCGGAGCAAGGGAGGATTCCGGATGCAAAAGGATGTCCCAGCGTGGGAAGCACAAAGTGAGGTAGGACTCGGCTCCCTGCAGAGTGCTCTCACAGGGAAGGAACCAGAAGGAGCCAGCAGGAACCTTCGCAGAGGCAGCAGGGGCGGGGGGGGGGGGCGAAATGGAATAAGGAGCACCGGGACGGGAGGAGGGAGGGGAGGAGGGAGGGGAGGAGGGAGGGGAGGAGGGAGGAAGAGGCGCCAAGTTCTAAACGCAGAGCCGTTTCCTGCTGGTGGCTGGGACTCCAACTAGAGCGTGGTTCCAGGAACGCAGGTGGCTACGCCTTCCCACCGGGCGCGCGGGGGCCTGAGTGGCAGGACGGAGACGGGGCCCAAGCCGGGCAATCGCCAGCTGACGCCTGGACTCGGTCCTCCCCACACTGTGTCCGGCTCAGTCTCCTGGGTGCTGAGGCTTGTGACTTACTTCAGGGTCTGTTCCGCTCTGGGGTTTCTTATGGCTCCTCTTTGGTTAAAGCCTGTGGTTAATGCTCTGTGTGTGTGTGTGTGTGTGTGTGTGTGTGTGTGTGCATGTGCGCACGTGTGCCTGTGTGTGCATGTATGCATGTGTGCCTGTGTGTGCATATATGCATGTGTGCCTCTGTGCCTGTGTGTGCATGTATGCATGTGTGCCTGTGTGTGCATGTGTGCACGTGTGAACATGTGCCAGTGTGCATGTGTGCACATGTGCCTGTGTGTGTGCACATGGGCATGTGTGCATGTGTGCACATGTGCCTGTGCGTGGGCATGTGTGCATTTGTGCATATGTGCCTATGTGTGCGTGTGTGTGCATGTGTGCTGTGTGAATGTGTGCTTGTGCATGCCTGTGTGCCTTTGTGTGTCTGTGTGCACATGTGCATGTGTGCCTGTGTTGTGTGTGCCTGTGTGCCTGTGTGTATGCATGTGTACCTGTGTGTGCGCATGTATGCCTGTGTGTGCATGTGCATGCATGTGTATGTGTGTGCTGTGTGAATGTGTGCTTATGCATGCCTGTGTGCCTTTGTGTGCCTGTGTGCACATGTGCATGTGTGCATGTGTACCTGTGTGTGCACATGTGTGCCTGTGTGTGCGTGTGCATGCGTGTGTATGTGTGTGTGTGAGCACACGTGTTTGCCTTTGTGTGTGTGTAATGAGAACTTGAGAACAAAGTGTGTTCTCTAGTGAAGGGGATTCATTTCAAGCTTAATGACTATGGTACTCAATTATTTTAATTAAATTTGACCAGTCAGCGTATTTGCTGCCAAATGTGTTCTGTTTATAGTGTTTTTCTTGATGTAATCGAGCAATTTCCATAGAGAGCAGCCAATAAGATCTGCCTGCAGGAATGCGCCCTGCACAGCCCAAGGGGAACCTTCGGGAAGACACGGAAACCAAGTCGCTGGGGGGTCTCCAGAGTCCAGAAAGAGGGCCCGGTAGCTGATGACAGGGAACTGCACACTTTGGGGAGCCCTGGCCCTTCCTGTCATCTCTGGGAATCCTCAGCTTCGACTTGACTTTATAGGAACCAAAGAAGCCAAGAAAGCACCAGGTGTGGCTTACGCGGGAAGGTCCTCAGTTCCAGCCCCAGCCAAAGCACCCCATTAAAATATTGTCGACGTTTATTCTATGCTGGATGTTAAAATGCATTCTCAGCTGCCGCATCACCTCTGGGACGCGTCTTGCCTCGTTCCAACGCTCCTTTGGGTTTTTTTTTTTTGGGGGGGGACCGCACCCAGCACTGTGGGATTATTCCTGATCTGCACTCAGGGGTCACTCCTTCTTATTTATTTATTTATTTATTTATTTATTTATTTATTTTATTAGTGAATCACTGTGAGATACTGTTACATACTTAGAAACACTCGTGTTTGCATTTCAGCCATACAATGATCGGTTACCCATCGCTTCACCAGTGCCCATTCTCCACCACCAATGATCCCAGTATGCCTCCCCCCCGCCCCCAGCCCCCCACTTCTGCGGCAGGGCATTCCCTTTTGCTCTCTCTCCTTTTGAGTATTGTGGTTTGCAATAGAAGATTGAGTGGCCATCGTATTTTGGTCTATAGTCTACTTTCGACAGCTCCCATCCTGAGTGGGTCCTCCAAACGCCCTTTACTTGGTGGTCCCTTCTCTGTCTGAGCTGCCTTTTCCCCCAGCATGTGAGGCCAGCTTCCAAGCCATAGGGAAAAACTCCTGGTCCTTAACTCTACTAATCTTGGGTGCTAGTCTCCCACTCTGTTACTTTATATTCCACAGATGAGTGCAATCTTTCTATGTCTGTCTCTCTCCTTCTGACTCATTTCACTCAACATGATACTTTCCATGGTGATCCACTGATATGCAAATTTCATGACTTCATCCTTTCTAACAGCTGCATAGTATTCCATTGTGCAGATGTACCAGAGTTTCTTTAACCAGTCATCTGTTCTTGGGGAGGGATGACTCCTGATGGTGCTCAGGGACTCACACAGATGGCGGGGATCGAATCCGGGTCGACCGTGTGTCAAGCAACTGCCCTCCCCTCTGGACTAGCTCTCCACCCCCACATTCTTGTATTGTTTTCTTAGCCACAGCCCACTCGGTTCAGGCCTCACACCCGGCTCACTGGTGCTGGGGATCGAACCAGGCTTGGCTCAGCCCTGGACTCTCCCTGACTTACGTCTTCAGTTTTTCTAAAACACAAAATCTTTTTCTTTCAAAAATAAAGTGCAGAGGCTGGAGTGATGGTACAGCAGGTCGGGGTTCTGATTAGTTCTTGCACAGTCGACCGGGGTTCAATCCCGGGCATCCCAGACGGTGCCGAAGCCTCCCACCAGTGGTTCCCGAGTGTCAGGGAGGGGTTATCCCTGAGCAGTGCCGGGTGTGGCCCCCAAACAAAAGCAAACAAAGTAAACTACATCTGTTTTTTTTTTTCATTTTGGGTCACACCCAGCGATGCACAGGGGTTACTCCTGGCTCTGCCTTCAGGAATCACTCCTGGTGGTGCTCGGGGGACCCTATGGGATGCTGGAATCGAACCCGGGTCGGCGGCGTGCAAGGCAAATGCCCTCCCCACTGTGCTATCACTCCAGCCCCAGTAAACCACATCTTCAGTGCCTGTTCTGACCATGTGCCTCCTTCCCTTCCTGCCCCGTGTCGGCTCATTCTTGGCTCCGAGCTCAGAGGCATCCTGTATGCCCGGCGTGACCGCTGGCAGGGCGAGGGCAGATGGACACGCTGACTCTGGCGCGTGGACCGTCCCTCTAGCTCCGTGAGGGGACGCGGGGGCCCCAGGGGCTGCTCAGGCTGCTAGAGAGAATGCGCGTCACTCTCATCCGCAGGGAAGAACGAGGAATACGACGCGGCTACGCGGGGGAGGCCGGGAGGGAGAGTGCAGTGACCCCCACGTGTCACCCACCCATTGGAACACACTCGGCCCTGAGCGTCCCCAAAGCCCGAAGTGTTTGCCAGGCGAGGGGGCAATTTTCTTTCTCTCTGGGGGTCCTGCTCAGCAGTGCTCAGGGGGTCCCTCCGCCTGACATGGGCCAGCCTGGGGGTCCCGTCCCGGGCTTCGCCAGGGGGTGCCGGCGTGCGGGATGTGTGATCAGAAGCTGAGTTTGGAGTCGCCCCTTGTGCTGTGACCTGGCTTTCCCTCTCTGCCACGGCGAGGGTCTCCAGGCCCCTCCCCCTCGCTGTGGCTCAGGCCCCTCGAAGCTCAGCGGCTTTAAACAACACGCATTGTGCTGTCTACACCCACGTTCTGGGGCTCCTGTCTCCAGAGCACCCGTCTCAGGTGCCCGGGTCCCGGCAGCCCCACAGCGAACCCTAAAACAACGGCTTCGTCGGCAGCAGCCACAGAGCGTGGCACTTTGTAACCGTGTCCGGAACCAGCTTCGGAGAAGGTTCCGGAACCACAGGGGTCTCCTGCTGCTGCTCGGCTCTAGGAGCCTTGGCAGGGACGAGGTGTGCTGAGCGGGGGCCCTGCGGTGGCCCCCTGAGCGGGCCAAGGCTCTCCCCGGACAGCCCTGGAGGCCTCGGTGGGGGCCGGGACCCTGGGGTGGGGGGTCCCGGGGAATGCTGAGCTCACACAGTGGCCCGGAGCAGCTGCAGGAGGTCCCAGCGTGAGGCGGGGCGGGGGGGGGGTGGACCCCGAGGCCGCCCTGGCACGTCGGATCCCCAACGCCTTAAGGGGTCCCCGAGCCCCGCCAGGGTTCGGGGTCCCCCCTCCCCCTCCAAATGAAATGAAATGAAATTAGACAAACCCAGGGCCAAAGCCCCTCGCCAACAGCCGCCCTGCAGGGCCCTGGACTCCCGCCCGCCACACCCACACGGTGCCCCCGTTGCCCCAGAAACCCGGCCCTGGCCCGGAACTCAGGGCCGGGAGAGGGACATGCTTGTTCTTCTGGACAAACGGCACCTCCTCAACCGGGGGACTGTTTGCTCGCTCCACACTCCAGGCCGGCCCGGGCCCACCTGGGGTCCGCCCCGCACAGCCCAGGGCACAGAGGATGGGGGATGGGTGGGGGGAGGGTGGGGGGGCTGGGGGTCCCCTTGTAGACTGCAGAGGGGGGTTGCTGGTAGCACCACGGCATGTGACACAGGAGGGGCCTGGAACCCGGGTCTGCAGTGAGCTCGTGACTTCCCGCGTGAGGCCCCCCGCCCCCCGGCACTGCACGGTCCCCCGAGCACTGCTGGGAGTCACTTCTGAGCACTGATCTCAGGGCAGCCCCTGAGCACCTCTGCCAGGTGTCAGCCGGAAGGAAAATGGGCTCAGGAGCCGGCAGCCAGGGCGGGCCGGGCCCAGCGAGGGGGTCAGCCACTCGGGCTCGGGCCCCGGGCCCCGGATCAGCCCCGGCGCTTCCCCCCGGCCCGCCCGCAGGAGTCCGCACAGGAGGTTCCGGTTTCCTGGCAGCTGGGCCTGAGCAGGGGGCCTCGGGCCTCGGGACAACGGGGGGCATTGAGGGGGCCGGGGCCCGGGCGCCGGGTGCGGTGGTTCTCAGGGAGGGGGTGCAGCGGACAAGGGGGGTGTCTGTTCCCCGGCCAGCGCGGCGCGGGTGAAAGCCAGTGTGTCAGCCTCGGCACGAATGGGGCCGGGGACAATGACAGCCCTGTGGCGTCTCCCCGAGGAGGGGCGGCCCCGTGAGGTCATCCTTGGCTGGGAGAGACCCCCAGTGGCCAGGCCCGGGCGTGAGGAAGCGGCTTCTCGTCCTCCGAGACGGGAGTCCGGCCGCAGCGAGGTGCATCCGAGAACGTGCCGGAACATTCTGGCGCTGCGCCCTCTGCCACCCGCCCTCCTCCTGCCGCCCCTCACCCTCGAAGGAATTCTTCCGCTTTTTTTTTTTCTTTTTGGGTCACACCCAGCAATGCTCAGGGGTTACTCCTGGCTTTGCACTCAGGAATTCCTCCTGGCAGTGCTCGGGGGACCATATGGGATGCCGGGGATTGAACCCGGGTCGGCCGCATGCAAGACAAACGTCCTCCCCACTGTGCTATCGCTCCGGCCCCAATTCTTCCGCTTCTTTTGCTGGTTTTGGGCCACCCGGCGGTGCTCCAGGGTTACTCCTGGCTCTGTGCTCAGCGGTCACTCCTGGCAGCTCTGGGCGGGGGAGCCGTAGGGGATGCCGGGGTTGAACCTGGGTCACCCGTGAGCACGGCCAGTGTCCTCCTCGCTGGCACATGGGGCCCGGGAAAGGCCGTCCCGCCTCCCTGGCCAACTGCCCGCCGGGGAAGTAAAGCCCGAGATGCTTCCTGGCAGAGGTGTCCTGTGGCTCTGAGCACGGGAAAGCAGGTCAGCGTGGGGGCTGCAGGGAGAGTGACCGGCGGGGCCCGAGGCTTCTCTGGACAGGTCCCTGGCCCCGGCACGGGGTCGGTGGAGGGGAAACTCGAGGTAAAAAGGCCGGAGCACGGGGCTGGGGGACTCCGGCCAGAGCTCGGGACACACGGGGGCGGCTGTCCGAGCAGGGTCCCGGGGGCTCAGTCTCTGCTGTTTTTAATGTTTTAAAGTTTATTTTTCACCGCGTCACCGGGAGACTCGGTTACGGAGCTGGTCGTGGGGGTCTCCGTCACCCCGTGTTCCAACACCCACCGCCGCCCCTGTGCTGTTGTCTGACCACAGCTGGCGGGCTCGGGGCTCACTCCCGGGGTCTGTGCTCAGGGACCATCCTGGCAGGCCGGGGGGGGGGCTCTGGGGTGCCGGGGATGAGCCCAGGCCAGACACATGCCCGGCAAACGCCCTCCCCGCTGGGCTCTGGCCCCGGCAGGCACTGCCAGCTTCCCTCTGCCTCGTGTCCCTGGGACGGGGGGCAGAGGGGACGGGGGGCAGAGGGGAAAGGGGACAGAGGGGACGGGGGACAGAGGGGACAGGGGACAGAGGGGACGGGGGGCAGAGGGGACGGGGGACAGAGGGGACGGGGGACAGAGGGGACGGGGGACAGAGGGGACGGGGGGCAGAGGGGACGGGGGACAGAGGGGACGGGGGACAGAGGGGACGGGGGGCAGAGGGGACGGGGGACAGAGGGGACGGGGGGCAGAGGGGACGGGGGGCAGAGGGGACGGGGGGCAGAGGGGACGGGGGGCAGAGGGGACGGGGGGCAGAGGGGACGGGGGGCAGAGGGGACGGGGGGCAGAGGGGACGGGGGACAGAGGGGACGGGGGACAGAGGGGACGGGGGGCAGAGGGGACGGGGGGCAGAGGGGATGGGGGACAGAGGGGATGGGGGACAGAGGGGACGGGGGGCAGAGGGGACGGGGGACAGAGGGGACGGGGGGCAGAGGGGACGGGGGGCAGAGGGGACGGGGGGCAGAGGGGACGGGGGACAGAGGGGACGGGGGGCAGAGGGGACGGGGGGCAGAGGGGACGGGGGGCAGAGGGGACGGGGGACAGAGGGGACGGGGGACAGAGGGGACGGGGGGCAGAGGGGACGGGGGGACAGAGGGGACGGGGGGCAGAGGGGACGGGGGGCAGAGGGGACGGGGGGCAGAGGGGACGGGGGGCAGAGGGGACGGGGGGCAGAGGGGACGGGGGGCAGAGGGGACGGGGGACAGAGGGGACGGGGGGCAGAGGGGACGGGGGACAGAGGGGATGGGGGCAGAGGGGACGGGGGGCAGAGGGGACGGGGGACAGAGGGGACGGGGGGCAGAGGGGACGGGGGACAGAGGGGACGGGGGGCAGAGGGGACGGGGGGCAGAGGGGACGGGGGGCAGAGGGGACGGGGGGCAGAGGGGACGGGGGACAGAGGGGACGGGGGACAGAGGGGACGGGGGGCAGAGGGGACGGGGGGCAGAGGGGACGGGGGACAGAGGGGACGGGGGCAGAGGGGACGGGGGACAGAGGGGACGGGGGGGCAGAGAGGATGGGGGCAGAGGGGATGGGGGCAGAGGGGACGGGGGACAGAGGGGACGGGGGGCAGAGGGGACGGGGGGCAGAGGGGACGGGGGGCAGAGGGGACGGGGGACAGAGGGGACGGGGGACAGAGGGGACGGGGGGCAGAGGGGACGGGGGGCAGAGGGGACGGGGGACAGAGGGGACGGGGGACAGAGGGGACGGGGGACAGAGGGGACGGGGGGCAGAGGGGACGGGGGACAGAGGGGACGGGGGGCAGAGGGGACGGGGGACAGAGGGGACGGGGGGCAGAGGGGACGGGGGACAGAGGGGACGGGGGGCAGAGGGGACGGGGGACAGAGGGGACGGGGGGCAGAGGGGATGGGGGGCAGAGGGGATGGGGGACAGAGGGGATGGGGACAGAGGGGACGGGGGACAGAGGGGACGGGGGGCAGAGGGGACGGGGGACAGAGCGGCAGCCCCACAGGGGACACGGGGACGGGCCCAGCCACAGGCCTGAGCCGGGCCGTGCACACCAGACAGGCGAGTGGCCCTGGGCGTCCAGCACCCTCGCCCCCTTGGCCCCGGGCCCTGCGGGGGCCTCTGCTCGCGAGCCCTGAGGTCCGAGCATCCCTGTTTGTGCCATGACAAATCCACAGCGCCCTGGGCTTTTGCCCCACCGCCCACGGCCGCGATGGCGGGCAGCTCGGCGGGCGCCACGAGGCCATGGCAAGGGGAGGGATGGGGGCCTGGGGACCCTTAGCATCCGGGACCCCGGGGGCCGTGGAGCAACCCATGCCTGGCCCTGGGCGGGCCGAGTCCTGACACCTCCCATACAGGACACTGAGGGCAGAACCTGCCCAGCCCCCCACGCAGAGGCGCCTGGGGTGGGGCCCTCACACTTCCACTCCCCACTCAGGAGTCTGACCCCTGACCCCCGTACCCCATCTCTGGGACCCTGAAGTTGGCCCGTGCACGCATGGCGTCTGCAAAGCCTCCTGCGTGCCCTGCCACCTGCCGGGGTTCCGGGGTGCAACGTCTCGGGGCCAGAGAGTGGCCAAGGCCCTGCGCTCCCCTCTTCTTGCAACCAGCCTCTGACGGCCCCTGGCTCGGAAGGTCGGAGGTCAGAAACGCAGCAAGGTTGGGGCTTGGCGCTCCCGGCTCTGCCCCCAAGCTCTGGGGGCGGGGCGGGGGAGGAAGAGAACTGGGAGGGTCTCGGGAAACCTCCACACGGCCTGCCCCTCCGGCCTGAGGGGTGGAGCTTCCCGGAGCACTTTGCTAAGAGTTCACACTTTGGGTCCAAGGAAGTCGGTGCCCGTATCCTGCCGAGCAAATAGAAGAACAATGGGATGACAAGTGATACAAGTGATAGTGCAAAAGCCCCTCACTTTTATACTCGGGGCCACTCGCTCTGAGAAGGGGCCACTGTGTCGGTGAGCAGACCCGGGCCCAGGCCAAGCTAGCCAATAAAGACCCTCTGCTTATTGCACCACATCTTGTCTCCATGCGGTTCCTCCGGGGAGATCTCACCCTGTGTCACAGGCGATGCCAAGCACAGGCCCAACGCCCTCGCACAGAGACCCCCGTCCTTCCCGTGCCCTCAACTGTGCACCCACGTTCCCAGTTCCAGACAACGGGCAGGGCTGACAGTGGGTGATCACGCACCCCATGATCTTCCCCTGCTTTCTCTTGATTTCCGGGGGTGCTCCCCATCAGTGCTCAGGGCTCGGGTCCACTCCCACTAGTGCTTGACCAGCTGGATCAGAGGGTTTGGAACTTCCCCCAGTGGGGCCGAGAGTGCGGGGGCTGGGGACCCCCGGGAAGGGCCCGTGTACCCCTGGCCTGAGCTGTCTCCTCAGCCCCTGCCTCGTGGGCTTTAGGCCCAGACCCCCAGCCCCCGGCTACACCTGCCTGGACCGTGTCCTCCTGCAGAGGAGACCCCAGCCCCCGCCCGCCACGGCGTCTCCTTCCCTCCCCGGAACTCTCACAACTGCAAAACAGGCGGAGGTACGTGGGGGGGACATGGCCCCCACACACAAAGGGACACGGGTCTCCCTGGGGAGGGTGGGCGGCCTGCGGGCCCTGCTCTGCTCCGAGGGGGGGAGGCAGTGGGGCGCCCTGGCTCCAGGAGCCAAGTCTCAGTGGCTTTGCTGGGTGTGGCGCTACGTGGGCTGCTCTGTCCCCCTCCCCCACCCCAGCAGGGCTTGACGTCCCCCCTCCCCCACCGTCCCCCCAAAGACCCCAGGGCTGGAGCAACAACACAACGGTCAGGCACTCTCTTTGCGTGTGGCCACTCCTGGCCTGATCCCCAGCGCAGGCCCCCGAGCCCACCAGGAGCGCCTCTGAGCACTGAGCCAGGAGTGAGCCCCAGGGCAAACCGGGTGTGGCCTGAAAACAAACCAGAACCCAGGTTCCAGGTGTGCAGTTGGGCTTCCGCGTGACTTGTGCTGGTTCCCGTTTATACACCAAGACCCAGGGGTCTGGGCAGGGGGTAAGTCAGGGAAATTCCACGGAGGCGGCAGCGGGCACACCGCGGGCACCTGCCCCGCCCCCTCACCGCTGCACCCTGCTGCCCCGGGGTCCTTGTCAGATCTCGGAGCCAGGCGCTGTGGTCAGCTAGGGAGCCCTCTGGGGGGCGTGTTGGAGAGGACAGAGACCCCCAGACCTGGAGGTACGAGGTCACACAGCAGCCTGGTGCCCGGGTTCCCGGCCAGGACAGACAGACCCCGGCTCCTGCAGGACAGCAGACCCCCGGCTCCTGCAGGACAGCAGACCCCCGGCTCCTGCAGGACAGACAGACCCCGGCTCCTGCAGGACAGCAGACCCCCGGCTCCTGCAGGACAGACAGACCCCGGCTCCTGCAGGACAGACAGACCCCGGCTCCTGCAGGACAGCAGACCCCCCGCTCCTGCGTCTGCGCCCCCCGGGGAGACGGCCAGGTCGCCTCTCCCTGGCTGGGCACAGCCGAGGTCCGGGTGCTTCCTGGCTCCCAACTCCTTGGAGCCTCCTGCACCACTGGGCGTCCCCTCCGTGCCCGCTAGATGTCACTGCAGGAGAAACTCCGACGGGAACCGGAAGTGCAGTTCTGAGCCTGAGGCAGCGGTCGCCCTGGCAACGGGGAGCCTGGGAAAGAGCTTCCTCCTCTGAGGACCGGCTTCTGGCCCGGGCCCTAGTGAGGGCAGAGGGCGGCCGGCAGCGACAGCCTCCCCCTGCTAGCCACTCTCCGAATAAGGGCACACTTTTCCCCCCCAATCTTTTTATTTTTTCATTGAATCACCCTGAGGTACAGCTACAGAGCTTCCATGTTTGAGTTTCAGTCACGATGATCCAACACCCACCCCTCCACCAGGGCACGTTCCCCACCACCATGTCCCCAGTGTCCCCCCCTTCCCCACCCTCCCCCTGCCTCCGTGGCAGACAGTCTCCCCCACACTCTCTCTCCACTTTGGGGCAGGATGGTTTGCAGTACAGACACTGGGAGGCCGTCACGTCTGGTCCTTTGTCTACTCTCAGCACACACCTCCCCTCCCGAGCATCCCTCCAACCCTCACCGACTCAGTGACCCCTTCTCCACCCCAGCCGCCTTCTCCCCCCGCTGCCAACCAGCGACGCACTTTTTACTGGTGTGTTACACGCCGCACAGGTGCTGAGGGGGCTGAGTTCTCTGGAAGCAAACCTGAGGCAGAACCAGCAGCAGTGGGGCTGGGTGGAAGGGAGGGTGCGGTGTGCCCAGAGGCGTGGGCAAGAGGAAAGGGGAGGCCGGGGCCAGCTCTGACCCAGGGTCTAGGGAGGAGATGGACAGAGGAGGAAAGAAGGGGGCAATAGGGGGAGAGTCACGGCAGGACAAGCGGCAGGGCCGGTTATGCCGGGGTACGGGCGAGGGGACGCCAGAAACACAGGCTCGGCCGAACCGAAGCGGAGATCCTAGCGGCCACGCGGGGGCTTAGGAAGGTGGCTGCCGGGGTGACGGGCGGGTGGGCGGGCGAGTGAAGGGGTGGGGAGGGGAGGGGACCCGGGACCGCGGTGGGGGGAAGCAGACACGGGTGCTGGGGTTGGGGCTGAGTGACTGCACCCCTCAAAGGCAACCCGCGACCCGTAACCCCTGGCTCTTTGCTAAATACTCAGAAAGGAAAGAAATAAAGTAAACAACAAAGTTGGAAATAGAAAGAACGAGGGGGGCCTGGGCAGGGGGCAGGTTGGTGTCTGGGCTGGGGGGCTGGAACAGGGCGATGAGATGTGAAGAAGGGGTGGAGGGCCGGGCACCCCAGGATGGGGGTGGCAGGACAGGGGCCTGTGTGGGCGGGTCGGGGCTGGGGGCTGGGTGCTGGGTGCTGGGTGCTGGGTACTGGGTGCTGGGTGCTGGGTGCTCGCTGGTCCTCTGCTGCGGGTTCGTGGCATGTTAGCGGCAGTTGTTCCAGGCTCTATCTCACAGGCACACAGGGTGCGAGCGCTCCCACAGGGCTGGGCCCCGCCCTCCCGCCGCCCCCCTGCAGGGACCTCTGCAGGGACCCGCCTGGCCCTGAGACCCGCTCCGCTGCCTCCCGCTGCCCACACAGACACCGCCCTGCCCTGCCCTGCACTGCCCTGCCCAGCGCCCTGCGGGGCGAGGAGACCAGAGCACTGTGAGGCTCGAGAAGACGAGACACTGCCACGTCTTGGCTTGGGGACACTCGCCCTCGGGCTGGGGACACTCGCCGTGGGGCTGGACACTCACCATTGGGCTGGGGACACTCGCCATAGGCTGGACACTCGCCATCTGAGCCATTGGGAGGGTCTCGCCCCTTCTTTTCTCTTTGTTTTTGGGTCACACCCAGCAATGCCCAGAGGTGACTCCAGCTCTGCACTCCCAGCGGTGCTCAGGGGACCACGTGGGATGCCGGGGATCGAACCCGGGCGCCCTCCCTGCTGTCCCAGGGTGCCGCCCCCTTGTTCACTCTTTCCCTGATTTCCAGGAGGGTCAGCCTGTCGGTCTGACTCCCGTGTCCACCTCGGGGCGGGCCCAGCTCTGTGTGGGAGGGGCAGGAGACTCGACTGGCTGCTTAGGGGACAGGCCACGAGACACGTCCACGGCCTCGTCCTGCTCCTTGCAGGCCCCGTGTCTGCCGTGGCGGGCCGCCCCGAGAGACTGCAGCGCCCCCTGGCTACTGTGAGGGGCGAGCTCGTCTCTGCACGCCCGGCCCTTTTCCTTGGTTATAAGAAAGACACTTGACCTGAAACTTGCCATCTTGTCTTTTGCTAGTTCACTTTGGGGGCTGCACTGGTGGGGCTGGGGTCACTCCCGCACCAGGGTCTAGGGGATCTGGCCGCGTGAGTCTCCCTGGGCCATCACCTTCCTTTCTTCGGAGCAGGAGGACTTGGGCCACCCCCAGCAGCACTCGGGGCTCTTCCTGGCTCTGTGCTCAGGAGTCACGGAGCCGGAGGGTCTCCCAGGCCACAGCACAGCCAGAGTTGAAGTGTCGCTCTGAAGCATGAAGCGTATTCAGGCTGCCAGGAACTGCACCCACCGCCAAGGTGGGAACTGCATCTCCAAGACGGGAACTGCATCTCCAAGACAAGAACTGCATCTCCAAGACAGGAACTGCCTCTCCAAGACAGGAACTGCATCTCCAAGACAGGAACTGCCTCTCCAAGACAGGAGCTGCATCTCCAAGACGGGAACTGCATCTCCAAGGTGGGAACTGCATCCCCAAGGTGGGAACTGCATCTCCAAGACAGGAACTGCATCCCCAAGGTGGGAACTGCATTTCCAAGACTGGAGCTGCATCTCCAAGACTCTTGCAGCTTGTGAAGCAGAAGCTTCAGGCCTTCCGACCCACTCCCGCCCTCCACTCCTCTCCTGTCTCTGAGGCTGCCACCACCCCAGGGAGCCGGGCAAGTGGGGGCGTCCAGCTTCCCCGGACGGTGACAATACGACCGCCTTCTATCCTGCAGACTCAGATCCCCCGGGTGTGGGGGACGAGGAGGTCCACCTAGCCCCACCCACCCCTGGCTCGCTCCCACGCGCCCAGCCATCCTGAAGGATGCGTGAGAACAGACGCGTGCCTCCCGTGGCTGTGGGCTCCCCCACGCCGCACTCCACGTAGCTGCCCACTTCCTCAGCTGCGGCCGAGCGGGGGACCTGTCCCCCTGCCCCCCTCCCCGGGGAGGTGGGCGGCAGCGGGTGGCCCCCTGCAGCTCTTGCGCTTCTCAGGGCTGTCGATGTTCTTTCCAGGGGCTGCTGGCCACGGGCCGTCCACTCTGGCGTTGCTTGTTTGCTTGTTTGCATGCCTGGCAGTGCTCAGGGCTGACTCCTGCTCTGCTTGCAGGGGCTCTCCTGGCAGTGCTCAGGGCTGAGTCTGCTCTGCTCCCAGGGGCCCTCCTGGCAGTGCTCAGGGCTGAGTCTGCTCTGCTCCCAGGGGCCCTCCTGGCAGTGCTCAGGGCTGAGTCTGCTTTGCTCGCAGGGGCCCTCCTGGCAGTGCTCAGGGCTGAGTCTGCTCTGCTCCCAGGGGCCCTGCTGGCAGTGCTCAGGGCTGAGTCTGCTCTGCTCACAGGGGCCCTCCTGGCGGGCTCAGGGCATCGCCCCCGGGTTGACACGTGCCAGGCAAGCGCCATGAACTGTTCCATCCTCCCCACCCACCCCTTTCCTTTGTTTTTTTTTTTTTTCCCTTCTTTTTGCCACACGTGGCCGTGCTCAGGGCTGACTCCCGGAGGACTCTGGGGCCCCGTGGGTGCCTTGGGCCAGGCCCGGTGACTGTGCAAGTGAGCGCCCTCTCCCGGGCCCTCTCCAGGCCCCTCTCCAGGCCCCCCTCAGCAGCTTTAGACAGGGACACCCGGGCCAGGGCGACAACACAGCAGGCAGGGTGCAGGCCTTGCACGTTGCCGACCTGGGTTCGATCCTCAGCATCCCATATGGTGCCCCGAGCACTGTCGAGTCACCCCTGAGCACTGAGCCAGGAGAAAGCCCTGAGCATCGCTGAGTGTGGCCCCAAACAAACACAAAACATCAAAACCAAATAGGCGAGGACGCCATGGGAAGACAGCCACCTCCTGCCAGTTCTTGCAGGGAGACCCCTCCAGGGGGGCCAGGGGTGACGGAAGCTGCCGAGAGCCGGGGGAAGGAAAGGGGTCCCGAGAGGGGCTCTGAGGAGGGGGTGGGCGGTGACCCACCAAGCCCCGCCTCACGGCTCTCAGCAGACACTGGTGTGCCGGGCTGGAGACCACAGGCTGGACAGAACCAGTGGGTCCAGGCCTGGTCACGGGTGTCCAGTCCCAGGGAGCAAGGTGGCGAGTGTGTAGCATGTAGCATGTAGCCCAGGTGTGTGCTCATCTGGGGAGGAGTGTGGGGCTGGTCTGGGGTCACCGGCAGAGGGAGGAGGAGCCTGTGTGCAGCAACTCCCAGGGGCTCGGGGCCCGGGGGTCCGTTCTGCCCACAGCTGCCGCTCTGGCCCCGGGCCCACCTCGGGCACGCCCGCCGCCGCCAACGCTCCAGACGCTGCAGGAATGTCAAGGGCGTCATAAGTGCTGGGCAGGAGAACATTCCGGAGAATCCCGGAGAGAGAGAGAGGGAGAGTGATA